>NC_050451.1:19620312-19770312 GCF_903995425.1 Onychomys torridus
TGAACTTTTTCGGTCTTTTTGTAGTGACCAAATGAAAGTCTGAGCTAAATTATTTCTCATCTTGTGGACCTCAAAATTCCATGGCAAGGTGAATGTTCCCCAGGTGTCTCTCAGTCAGAAGCACTTATTTCCTTGTAAATTGATCAAAGAATCAGATGTATGTGCTCCTTGCTTTGAGGATGCAATTGTAGTTGAAGAGCTTCTCTCCAGCCCCTGCCAAGCCCTGTTAGTCCAACAATCCACTTATAAACACAGACACTCATATTATTTAAACTGCTTGGCCATTAGCTCAGGCCTACCATTGTCTAGCTCTTACTCTTATATTTAGCCCATTTCTATTAATCTATACTCTGCCATGTGGCTTGCGGCTTACCATTACCTTATCTCTTTCTTGTCATGGCGGTGGCTGGCAGTCTCTCTCTGCCCCAGCCTTCCACCTTCTAGAATTTTCCTCCTCCTTGTCCTGCCTACCCTATCCTTCCAGCCTGGCCACTGGCCATTCAGCACTTCATTTATTTTAACCAATCAGATCAACACATTTGACATACAGAACATTCCCACAGCATGCAATCTTTCAAGAGACACCAACACTAAACAACACTGCAGCAGAAAGCAGTGTCAGTGGAACTGGTGGCGGGTGGTGTGGGATTTACAGGCTTATTATGAACAATGACCACTGGGGCAAATGGCTAAGCTATCAGAAGCAGGATCAGGGGTCTGGCCTGGTGTTATTCCTGGTCCCCTCCATGCATTCTGCAGCTATACAGGAAATGGTTAGCAAGAGAGAGCTCAACTACTCTATGAAGTGTGCCCTCTGTGAGAGCCTGGACTATCAGCAAGGCTGGACTATGACTATGAAGTGTGCCATCTGTGAGAGCCTGCACTACAGGTGAGGCTGGACTATCAGCCCACTTGCCTAGCTCACCAGCTCCCTTACTAGTATACTACTTCACAACTAATGAGAATTTTCTCAGCTTTCTATACCATTCCTCAACATTCAAATAAAATGTTAGCATTTATTGGACTCTCTGCACTGAAACCCTCATAGGAGACATTTCAGTGTGGAAGCTTGGGTGCAGCTCCTAGCGTATGCAAGGCCCTGGGTTTAGTCTCCAAATGTCCAACTGCCCTTTTCCCTCATTTTCTACATAAGGACTTGAATGTATGTTCTGGGAAGAAGCAGCAGAAGCATTTGTGTTTCAACAAGTTTAGCACCGTTTTACTCGATAGACAGTTGCAGACCTGGAGCTTCCCATCTCAGAGTTGACCACAGAAGCCCAACTGAGCTCATGAACTCACCAGGCCACAGCTGCTGTCCAGTGTCCCCAGCTGTGGATACTTAGCCATTTAGGCTGCTATGAATAATCTAAGTCTGAGCGTTCCAGAAAGTTAATATTCAAGATATATCAACAAGTTCAGATACATAGCTATTTAGAAAATTAAACAAGCAGATGTTTTAAAGACAGTTATATAGCCAAGTGTAGCCTTGCATTCTTTCTTGACCCTCTTTTATTCAGTTCACCTTTTTATACAGGGTCATGCTAGAACGTATTCATGAAAAAAAGAGAAACAAGTTTTTTTAGCAAGGGAGTACTTCTCAAAAGTTAGCCTATTATTAAAGAGTTAGTAAACAGCTGAAGATGCTGATTTAAATGGGAGAGATGAAGTTTAATAACAACTGCTACTCTTTCTGTAAGATTCTAATATTTTTATTGACTTAGCATCAAATCCTATAGCTAGAAACCCATTCATGAAACTTAAACTATGGTGAGGTACTCTGTAGTACCAAGGCATCTGCTTTCCATCTAATGGCTTCAGATCTCATTCACATTGTTTAACTTTCTCATACAATACAGTTCCAAAGCCAAGAATACTGTATTCAATGAGGTAGCTTATAACTCAAAGATACCAAGTTCCATACATTATGGAATTTGCAATGTATCTTTGAATTTAAGCTGTGTTAAATTTTTTCATAACTTGTGTACACTGAGGTAGTTTTCAATGTTCACCATACTCAGAAAAGCCAGTTTTTAGTCAAGCACTGAAAAAGTGTAAGACAAAATAATCTGCTTTATTTTTTAAACTGTCCATACATTTACAATCATAAAAACCTTCATGCATATAACTTAAGAGATACTTGATCTTCATATTTATTCAAAAGTAAGAGAATGTTATGAAAATCTAATCAGAAAATGCTAAGTGACTAGTAGCCCCAGATTTTATCAGTTATGAGCAATATTTAATCATGAATACCATTATTTTCCTTTACAGTTACTAACTGTATTTAGATTAGAATTTCATATGGTTACTTTATGCCACATATCTTATACCAAAGTTTAATCACAGGCAGAAGTGAGTTTTTAATTGAAGATTTCTTATGGTCCACACTATGAGGATATATTTTAATGAGGATTACATGATGTATAGCCAGCAAAAGAAACCTGTTGGACAGGGTGAACTGCCAACTAGACACGCACTGAGCTAACCCACTCCTGGAGGCCATGCCAGGCCCAGATTGTGGCCAGCTTTTCCCTGAAGTTCAGGTTTTCAGAGGTCACTGAGTTCTATAATTATCTCCAAGCCATTTTCTCCATGGTCACTTAAGCTTTGCCTAAACAGCTGGGTATGTTGCCAAGCAACGTCTCCATCTCCTCTGCTTAATTCTGCTTCCAATGTAACTTCTGTGGCACCAGAAAAATCATTATAGGAACGAAGATTTTTATCTGTTGGAGGGAAAAAAAAGAATTTACACTTGAGTTTTGGTAATTTGAAAAGCATCGAGAGGGTTGGAATGCACTTTTTATAGGACTGACAGTTTAAAATTAACCCTTACAAAGCAGATATTTTTCTTCACAAAAGAAATTTATCCTTTGGAACAAAGAAATATTTTTTCCCCTGTATGTGTTTCACCACATACACACACAAAACCCCACCAATCTGTCTAATACAAAGTGAGATTAAATATTTTACCACAGTGATATGAGTAACGCTTTGGTACAGCTCAGTTAAATGCATGCAGCCCACAGTCTGCACTCTGGCACCCACCTCCCAACAGGTTGACTTGAGCTTTATCAGACCGTAGTTTCCACCGCACGGATCCACTCTCAAAGCTTTGGCTACTCGTTCTGATGGAAATATTATCTACTTTCAGGCCAGCTGACCCACACTCAAACTTCCAGGAAATATAAGCAAAAGATGATCCTTCTTTTCGGGCCAAATACACCTAGAAAGTCAGGGCAAGTGGGAGCAATTTTCGGAAGAAATCAAACAGTGCAGAAAACTGAAGTCTCATCACTGTAGGACACTTTGAATAAACATCAATTAAAAATGAAAATTTCCTGACTAAAAAGATTCTGTTAGCACTTTTTTTTTTTTTTTTTGGTCGCCATCAGCAATACCCTGTGGCATCTTTTGGTATGTAGAAAGTTATTAGAGTACACGTGACCCTGAACTATAGTTTATTTAGAAATTCACTACTTAAAGCAAGCATTGAGAGAAACAATGCCAAGCATGAACTGTCCTTATAAATGACTGCCCCTTAGCTCATCTCCTCAGTCAGGATTTTCATACATACTTTCCTACAGTGAAGCCACAGCCTCTCAATGGACATGACATCTGCTCAGCCACCACCAAGGGATGCAGAAGTGCCTTACAGGCCTGCCTTTCCAGAGTGCTCCCTGCTCTCACAAGCAGTGCTCCTTCCCAGTTTAAATAACCACAGTTTAAGGAGCCCAGGTCTACTGGCTGATTCAGTATATCCAGTCATAGTAGTCATCTCTATGTACCATGTGACTCACATCTGTACCTCGTCCTCTGTAGGCTGAACCGCTCACTTGGGCTTGAGCTTAAGAATCTCCCTCCATTCTCTTCTCTTCTGACTGTACTCCCGCACCACCTCAGTGTGTCTGTCTGAGATAAAGAAGGGCTCTGGAAAATCCCCGTCCTCACTACGCTGCACTAGCCATACAGTCTCACACTTGCATCTCGAGGCCCCGTCCTAACCACTCTCATCGGATCTAAGTGTTTGAGTGACACTTCCTCCATGACGCCTGCCTAGTCTAGCATGTATCTCAAGAACCAGGCTCTTGCCTTCAACTGTCAACTTCCAAATCCTTCAAAATTTCATCATGCCTGAACTTGCCAACCTCTCCTTACTTCAGTATTATTATTTATCTCTTGGGTTTATGTCTAATGTAACCATATCAAAAGTGCTCTGGGGCTGTGGATTCATGGGGGAGCAGGTTCTAATAAACTTGAAGTAGTTATCAAACATTAAAAATATGTAATTATATAATACACACAAATGGGCAAGATATCAAATTTGACTGGTTCATCTAGAAACGCATAACTGACACTCTTTGAATGTGGGGCACACGGTTGAAAGGACCATACGGGAGATGCCTGCTAAGGCATCATCTTTTTGTATTCTGTATTACAGTCTCGGTCATCAGGTAAAATCAACCACTACTGTCACTCTGCTAACTCTTTTCTCCAGGTCAAATAAACTTGTGTGGGTTGCTTTTTGTCAACTTGACACAAACCTAGATATACTTGGGATGAAGGACTCTTAATTTAGAAAATTACCCTTCCAGAATACTCCAAATATCAGAAGAAAGTAGAATATAAAGAAAAACCTGTGGATCTATAGCTTTTAGTTCATATTCAACAATATAACTGCAGTTCCCATTAATGTGCAAGGGGCGGAAAACAGTAACTTAGTGGGAACTATTGCTGCCTAGTGTAAGATGAGATAGTGTTTCTAAACCCTGTATGTTTGTGGGAAATCCAAGAACACTAATGTGAAAATGTACTCTGGAAAATGAAGCTGCATTTAGGGTACATTACAGATGAGGAATGATCTGGAGAAGGTGAATACAAAGCTCAATTAGAATCAGCCTTTGTACCGGAGACTGCAGGCTGCCAATGGTCACAGACGTGGTGGAACTGATACCAGCAGATAGAAATATTGCACTAGTCAGGTTTTTAAAAATCAAATACTAGAAAAATCAAGTACTGAGGAAATCTCTGGCCTTAAACACGTCTCACCTGAAGATCAGACAAGTAGTTCACATTTTGTTTTTAGTAATTTAAGTTCATTCCATGAAAAAATATGAATGCTAGATAAATTAATTTGCTTAAGGGGGGCACTTTTAGCTAAAGCTACAAAATAAAGCGGTTACATATATATGCATGAAGGCAAGTCTATGTGGGAGGGCCCATGCCTGGTGGTCTTCTGTTGTATAAGAAAGCAAACTAAACTAGCCATGAGGAAGAAAGTAGTAAGCAGCACCCCTCTGTGGCCTTTGCTTGAGTTCCTGCCTGACTTCCCTCAGTCGGACTACAAAGGTGCAGTCCAAGCTGCTTTGGGCAATGTTTTATCACAGCAACAGAAACCCTAGTGAGGGCAACACTCATTAATTTTAAATATTATCAGAATTAGTAAATTAGAGATAATATATCTACTGAACAATCTTGCTCTATGAAGACAGTCTTGGGGGCTAGAGAGATGGCTCAGCTGTTAAGAGAATGTCTTAGCTCTTGCGAGGACCTGAATTCCAATCCTAGAACTGACATTAGGTGGCTCACAACTTCCTGTATCTCTATCTGCAAAAGATCTGGCTTCTTCTTCTGGTCTAACTGCCACAGGCACCTGCACTTTATATATATGTGTGTGTGTGTGTGTGTGTGTGTGTGTGTGTGTGTGTGTGTGCGTGTTTGTGTGTGTGTGTACGTATATACAAATGCAGGAATCTGCATTTGAGGCTGTCTAAGGCCACAGCAAGTTTCAGGCCAGCCACAGCTGGACAACAAGACCGCTCAACCCCACCCCCAGATATGGATAGTCAGCCACTGTTTGCTTTTCATAAGCTCAGATGTGTGGCGCTATCAGGTCCACTTAAGTTCAGTGGACAGCTTCACTCTAACACCCTCTAGTGTTCACAATTCCATACTGTATGTTCCTCTGTAGCTGTTTGTAAGAACCTGGGACTCTTGTGATGGTACCATGTTCCCTGTGAGTCACTGGTCTCAACCATTTTAAACTACTGGGTATCCACTTAAGGATTAGTCACAACCTGAACACCCCTTTAAGGGAGTGGCCACTAAAGGTTATTATAGATAAGCCAAACAAAGAGGCTACCAGAAGAAAGGCAGTTAGAAAGAACTAAGTCTAGGAGAAAGCAGACATTTATATCTCAGTAAAGATGTCTAAGTCCATGTTTCCCCTAATGGATGGGCATGGAGTATAGTCATTTAAAGTCAAGTTAATTTCAAATTACTAGCCTACTCTAAGAATTACCTTGATTGTATTGAGTGGATCTGGGTCACAACTGTAGCTTTGATCATAACTTAAGGATTATAAAAGCTGTTGAACATGCCTGAAAGAACTACTCGGTTACAAATTTATTTATTTTTTTAGTCTTAAAGGTAGTAGCTTTTAAGACCAGAGAAACTTAAAATTTATTAGGGTTTATATTTTTAATTCATCAATGCCTAAAAAAAAAAAAACAAAACAAAAACAAAAACAAAAAACCAAACACACTGTGAGCAAATAAAAGGGTACTTATGCTAAAGTAATACAATATGAAAACAAACCATATGTATATTAAAAAAATTCTTATTTTTTTCATACAATATATTCTGTCCACAGTATTTTTACTCAAATGAGGAAATGATACTTTTAGATGTGGTAGGAATGTTTAGTTTGGTAACCTTCAGCACACTAAATATGATTTATAGAAAGACTTTGATTGTAGTCATGTCTATAACAAATGAATACCAGAAGGACAAGTAACTCTATGTTATTTAGGAGAGAAAACATTTTCTAAGCTCCCAAATAGTGAGTGTGTTGTGTGTGTGTGTGTGTGTGTGTGTGTGTGTGTGGCGTGTTGTGAGTGCATGTGACAGTGGAGGCCAGAAGAGGGATTTAGATCCCCTGGAGCTGGAGTTATAGGCAGTTGTGAGCCATCTGACGTCGTCGTGAGAACTGAACTTGCACCCTCTACAGGAGCAGTGTATGTTTATAATCGTTGAACCACCTTGCAAGCCCTGCAGGTTGTCTTCAATGTACTACTCACAGGCCAGTTGCTGCTTACTGGGTGTTTAATTGACAGGCTTCATTCCCACTGTGCATATTTTCTATGTACTCCATGGGTGTACTGAAGACATGAGTGCTGCTCTCTGACCTTAGCAGGAACTCTGGTGAAATTGGAATCACGAAGCTTTTTCTCCAGCAACCCATCCCAGCCCCTTTTAGCATATGCACATACACTGAGGCATGTACAGCCTGTGGGTGAGGTGTCTGTCATGAAATATACAAATGGACCGAGAAACATTTGCTGTGACTTTCTGGTTTGGCTTTTAGTGAAGGCTGAAGAACTAATGCAGCACGGACTGCTGAGGCTCACTCTTAGTTCCCCATTCATCCCACAGGCACCTGCAGACGCCCCTCCCAGAGACATGCAGCAGAGCATCTGTACTGCAAGGGACTTTAATTCACGACTGGCACACTGGCATTGCTCATGAATCCTAATTTTGGTTATTCTATTTTATCGCTGAAATTAAAATGAATCCACTTTCGGCTTCCCTGTATTTAAAGCCTTCTGTGCTATTTCTGCTTCAGCCTACCTCTAGCTTCTGGAGTTGCCTCCTTGGGGTACTAGTATGATCGTGACTTTCACCTGCCTGAGCACCCCACACTCCCTGACTCAACAACTGCAATGCCATTTGAGTTCTTGGGATCTGATAACTGTTCCCTCTACATTCACTCCCCACTGCTCTGCATACCCTTTCCACACACTGTTCCCTGGGCACAACTTGTTTCCCAACTCTGTACTTCCCTACTTACTATCTCCACAATCCTATGCACTCTGTTACATATCTTGTCCTAAAGCTACTCATATCTTATTTCTGAATCAGGATGTTAATGACTTTTTAAATCTTCTCTTTTCAACATCTGAGATTCATATTTCTCTAGAACTTATGCTATCAGATAGCTAGTCCACATATCCTTCTTATACTAGGTCATTGCCTGAGAAGTTACCATGGCTGTGATGAAACACCATGACCAAAAGCAACGTGGGGAGGAGAGGACTTGTTTAGCACACAGGTCTGTAGAACAGTTCGTCATCAAAAGCCACGAGGGCAGGAACTGGAGACAGGAGCTGATGGAGAGGCCATGGAGGGCTGCTGCTTGATGGCTTGCTCTCCATGGCTTGTTCAGTCTGCTTTCTTACAGACTAAGACCACCAGCCCTTGGATGGCCCCACCCACAATGGACTAGACTCTCCCTCATCAATCATTAATTAAGAAATGCCCTACGGCTTGTATACAGCCTGATCGTATGGAGGCATTTTTTAAATTGTGTTTTCTTCCTCTCAGATGACTTTAGCTTGTGTCAAGTTGTCATAAAACTACCAGCACAGTCATAAGCCCTTGAGGCTTGCGTCTTTGTTCATTTCATCCCAAACACCAACCATATTTGTCAACCTGCATGCTTGCTAAATGACTAAATGAAAAATTCTCGACACAAATAAGTATAGTGACAGAAAAAAGCTGTTCAAAAGTTGAGCTTGAGATGTAAATCAACAAGAAGCTTGTGAAAGGCTCTGAGCACTACAGGGATAAAAGAGAAAGGATAAGCAGGTGAACTCAAGGTGCAGATTCAGTCCACATATTCAATCATTCATTCTTACACTCACCAGTCTGCAGTAAACACTGAATATGTATTAGGCATCTGATACACGAATGTGGCAAGAAGTGGGAAATGATAAAGGAGATCTTAAAGATGCTGCTGCTCTAAGAGTAAATGTAAAGACAAGGTGCATGGTACATAGTGAAAAGAATCTACAAAAGGTCAAAGTCCCAGTAAGCTGGCCCTGGGCATCAGCAAGCTCTGAGGACAAGCAATCAGTCAAAAAGGAAAGTAAAGGAGGCTCTGAGGAGAAGGCAAAGGGCAGGGTAGTTGAGGTTCTGAGAAAACAGTGGAAGGGCAGGGTAGTTGAGGTTCTGAGAAGAAGGCAAAGGACAGGGTAGTTGAGGTTCTGAGGAGAAGGTGGAAGGGTGGGTAGTTGAGGTTCTGAGAAGGCAGAAGGGTGGGTAGGTACACAGCAGAGCACCAAGCAAGAGGAGGCTGGAGAAACAGTTAGGGTGACTTCTAGAAGAACACTCAATTCAAGAGCTACTGAATTTTGGAAAACATTTCTCCAGCAGAGAAAACAGCACATGCTTGAAGGAAGCACAACAGACCGGTAGACAAGCTGGCAATCATTCTCCCGGCTTTTAAAGGGGGGTGTTCACTTGCCTCTCACAGAGTGTCCTTTTCTTGGTTTGATTTTTATGTTCCTTTCAATTCAGATAATACTGAACACTGTATTTGGAAGCCAGCAAATTTAGTATGTCTGTGTGGCCTTGGGAGGTAAGAGTCTCTAAGACTTTGAAAACAGGCTGTGGGGCTGGAGAGATGGCTCAGAGGTTAAGAGCACTGACTGCTCTTCCAGAGGTCCTGAGTTCGATTCCCAGCACCCACATGGTGGCTCACAAGCATCTGTCATGAGATCTGGTGCCCTCCACTGCAGTCCTACATGCTGCATACATAATAAATAAATAAATCTTGAAGAAGGAAACAGGCTGCTTGTTCTCTGCTGTGTGGGACGTCACTGAGTAAAGGAGTGCTGGGAACTGGCCTACCAGTCAATGGAGCTGGCAAACAACTAAGGATGGGTGATGTCTCCAAACGGAAGAAACAGGATTAATAAAATTGCTATTCTGAGTCTCTATCTTCTTCCCCTCTTCTCTCCCCTCTCCTAGATTCTAGTACTTTGATTCAACACATTTTTTTTTACAGGATTTAAATCCTATAGCTAGAAACACATTCACTCAACATAAAGTATTGTGCCCTACTCTACACTAAATCAAAGCAGTCTCAAATAGAAAGCATGTGTGCTTTCTAATGACCTTTGCATTCATTCACATCTCGCAGCTCCTCATACAATGCTCCCTTTCTGACTACAATGTTCTTTTTGGATCCATATATCAAAACAGGCTATATATGCCCGCTGTTTTGATGAACACCTACTCATCTTTCAGTGTCCAGCTCAAATATTGCCTGTTCTATGGAGATCTGCCCAACTCCCACAGCCAGAGCTAATTACCTTAGCGTTTCCATAGCAATGCACTGACATCCTTATTATAGCACACTGCATGGTAGTTAAGATGGCAGTTTATGTTTTCCCTGTTAGATGGTAAGAGAAGGGACTCACATTCATTCATGTAGCTAAGAACAGACCTGGTATATATAACAGGCACCCAGCAAATATCTGCAGATGAACACCCAAGTGTGGAAGACAAAAGACAAGTGTTCCAGAGCTGTCCTCCTTCTCAGCACACTGCACCTCTGCCACACATCATCATTTCCTCTATTATTTTCCCTAGCAACACTGATGGCTGGGGAGAAGCATGAGCTTCTTCAGTTCAGCAAGTACAAGCTGAGTAAGGAAGCTTCTGTTCCATTCTACTTTCTGCTTAGGAGGTTTTAGGCTACAGACAGTCTTCCAGAAGATGTCCATCTTCTAACAACTACACAATCATTAGAGACATGCACACCTTGAAATTCTAAGTTTTATTGTTTCGTTTTTATGTATTTCTTTAGTTAAGTAAAAATATTTGTGAAATTACAAGCTTAATAATCCCATAACCCTTTCTTGGTTCAGTAAGGATTCCTCACTTTATTATTAAATTTGATTATTTATTAGTTTATTATTTTGGTTTTTTGAGACAGGGTTTCTCTGTGTAGTTTTGGTGCCTGTCTTGGATCTTGCTCTGTAGACCAGACTGGCCTTGAACTCAAAGAGATCTGCTTGGCTCTGCCACCCCAGTGCTGGGATTAAAGGTGTGTGCCACCACTGCCCGGCTTATTAGTTTATTTTTAAAGATTATTTGTGTGGATGTGGTTGTGTCTGTGTGAGTATATATACACATGTGAGTGTGGGTACCTATGCCTGTGCATGGGTGTGGCAGGCCTCTTACTATTTTCTTTGGAAGCAAGGTCCCGCCCTGAACCTGGGCACATGTTTTCTCAGGCTGGAAACCAGAAAGCTCCAGTAATATTCCAGTTTCTGCCCAACTCATAGCTAGGATTATAGGTGCGTGTGGAACCAGCTTGTTTCACAGGTGCCGAGGTCACGACTGCATACCAAGTGCTCTTACCTTCTGAGCCACCACTCCAGCCTCCATGAGATGGAACTTCAACTGAATCTCTACTGGGGAAGTTGTAAGTTTAGAAACAAAAGCTCACAATGAATTCATGACAGGAGCAGACCTTAGTTTTGTTTCTTTGTACTGTCTGGTAGACGCTTATGAACATGGCACCTGTGTGCTGTGTCTTACTGTTTTATTCTACCCAATGTCTTACAAGCGAGTAACGCCCTGTTTAAGTATTTTTTGTAAGTTAATTTTAAAGCTCCATATAAGTTAATCAACATTGTGTGTGTGGTGGGGGAACAACTATCAATAGTATGGCCAGGGGACGAGGCAGCTAGATGGCTCAGTGGGAAAGGCACTGCCAAGCAGTCTGCTGAACTGTGTTCAGTCTCTGGAACCCACAGAAAGGTAGAAGGAGAGAATCAACCCCATAAAGCAATCCTCTGAGCTTCACACATGTGCCATGGCATGTGTGCCCATCCCCTGCCCTCCAATATTATCAATAAAAAATACAGTATTATCTATTCATGTCTTGAGGGTAACACAGATTATTTATGGTGTTTCCAAGGAACAGGGATGCTTAAAAGCAAAGCTCTTATTCCTTATGGGTAAAATAACAATAATGTGCAATTTAGTAAGTATAAGTGAATAACTACAGTGCAGCCTTCATTTCTTCAACATTGTAGGGCACAGACAGGAAATAACCAGTACTTGTGCTCAATTACTCACATCCTAATGACACTTGTGAGATAGTTAGCTTGCTGGACGTTGGGCTAAATCCATTAAACTTCCCAGCTGTTAGTATTTAGTAGGTTGGTAAAGCATGGTTGTGAAAGAATTGGGGGGAGGAGAAGGAAGGATGAGAAAATAAGGGAACTGGACGGTTGAGCTGGGGAAGGGACAGAGAGGGAGAACAAAGAAAGAGATCCCTTGATCAAAGGGGCTATTATGGGGTTAGGGAGAAACCTGGTGCTAGAGAATCTCCCAGGAATCCACAAGGATGACCCCAGCTTAGACTACTAGCAATAGTGGAGAGGGGGCCTGAACTGGCCTTCCCCTGTAATCAGACTGATGACTACCTGAATTGTCATCATAGAACCTTCATCCAGTAACTGATGGAAGCAGATCCAGATATCCACAGCTAAACACTGGGCCATGCTCTCTAAGTCCAGTCGAAGAGAAGGAGGAAGGATTGTATGAGCAAGGGGGGTTGGGGTCAAGATCATGTTGGGAAACTCACGAGATAGCAAACTCAAGAGATAGCTGACCCAAGCTAGTGGGAACTCATGGACTCTGAACTGACAGCTGGAAAACCTCCATGGGAACCAACCTAGGCCCTCTGAATGTGAGTGACAGTTGTGTGGCTTAGGCAGTTTGTGGGACCCCTGGAAGTGGGACCAGAATTTATCCCCAGTGCATGAAATGGCTTTCTGGAGCCCATTCCCTATGGAAGGAAGCCTTGCTTAGCCTTGATCCACTGGAGAGGAGGGGATTGGTCCTGCTTCAACTTGATGTGCCAGACTTTGTTGACTCCCCATGGGAGGCCTTACCCTCTCTAAGGAGTTGATGGGGAGTTGGGGGGCGGGAGGAGGGGAAACTGTGGTTGGTATGTAAAAATGTAGAAAAAAAACCTTTTAAATAAAAAGAAAAGGAAGAAAAAAATTAAATGATAGCACTCTTACATAGTTATGTGATAGACAGTCATGAGGGTTATTAGTTACTTGACTACTTTTTCCTATGAAAGAATTAAATTCGGGTAGTGGTGAAGAACACTTGTTGCTCTGTAGAGGACCCAGGTTCAATTCCCAACAACCACACTGTGTTTCATAACCATCCATAACTCTAGTTCCAGGTGACCAGATGCCCTCTTTTGCCCTTTGAGGGTACCAAGCACACACATGTTGCACATACATATATGCAAGCAAAATACATACATAAAATATAATGAATACATCTAATGAAATTTTTAGAATTACATTTGAATGCTGGTGAAGATGGATATTTCCATGCTATAAGTGCAAGAATCTCCAGTGCATTTTTGATGAAATGTCGAGAACATGCTTTTTTCTCATTTAAGAATTATCAAAAGCAATTATATCAGTTTTCACATTGTATATAATTAGAAAATGAAGGCAATCTATATGTTTAAATAGTAACACAAATTCTAAAGTTTCATGCATTAAATTACCATGTTCCAGTCTGTTTCAACTTTTCTGAATATGGATTCCATTTTCCACACACCGTTCTCCCATCCAGAGATGTGTTCATTGTTGTCTGAGACTCGGATATAACGGTCCTTTACAATATCATAACGGAGGTGAAACTTCTTAGAGATCTTCTCATTTTCAGAAGGGATGAACAGAGTTTCCTTTCTCTTTAAAAAAAAGTAGAAATTCACTATTCAACATTATGGAAACATGAAAACAAACAAACAAACAAAAAGAAATACTACATACTATAATAAGAGGCCCACTCAAACGGAAAAGGAAAAATGTATTACACCAAAGAAAACTCAGAAAACTTTTACAGTTTACATATGAGTGCAATACTGATACAATACAAAGCATTGGGAGAGAAGAAGTGTGAGTTGGGATTTAATTTTCATCATCTATGGTGGTGGTCTGGATGATAATGGTGCCCACAGACTCGCATGTTTGAATACTTGGTCTCCTTTGGAGAAATTATGTGGGAGGGATTAGCCTTGTTAGAGGTGTGTCATGGGGAGGCTTGAATCTTCAATAACCTCCTGCCATCCTAGTGAGCTCGCTGCTTCCTGCTTGTGGATCAAGAAGTAAGCTCTTAGCTGCTGCTTCAGTGCCTGCCTGCCTGCCTGCCTTCCTGTTTGTCTGTCTGCCTTCCTGTTGTTTGTCTGCCTGCCTGCCTGCCTGCCTGCTGCCTGCCTGTCTGCCTGCCGCCTGCCTGTCTGCCTGCCTGCCTGCCTGCCTATCTGCCTGCCTGCTGCCTGCCTATCTGCCTGCTGCCTGCCTGCCTGTCTGTCTGTCTGCCTTCCTGCCTGCCGCCTGCCGCCTGCCTGTTGGCCTGCCTGCCTGCCTGCCTGTCTGTCTGTCTGCCTTCCTGCCTGCCGCCTGCCGCCTGCCTGTTGGCCTGCCTGCCTGCCTGCCTGTCTGCCTGCAATGCCTTCCTGCCTGCCTATCTGCCTGCCTGTCTGTCTATCTGCCTGCCTGCAATGCCTTCCTGCCTGCCTGCCTGCCTGCTGCCTGCCTGTCAGCCTGCAGCCTGCCAACCACATATAAGTTACCTTGGTCAGGATGGTTTACCCCAGCAATAGAAAACTAGTACATCTATTTACCTAAACTCCTTCATTTTTCCTCCTTTCCACTCTTCCACCTCCACCTGTGACCCTGACACTAAATACCACTCCCATCTTTGCTCTCTCACCTTTCTAAAGGCCTGATCTAGTCAGATGCATCTCTTTTTACAATACTCTCTCTTCCTTTTTATTGTTTTGAGACCAGATCTTACGCTATGTGCCCACGGCTGGTCTTAAACTCCATACTCCTACCTACTCATCCTGAATACCAAGAAGACAAGCTCGTGCCATCTTGCCCAACTAGGACACTTCACTTTAGAGACTCTACAGCACTTCAGACTCTTTAGCCAGGCCTACAGCCTGTAGATGACTGTTTACCGCCTGCCAATGAGATCTCAGCGTTGCTCTTCCCTTTGCTGCATCTCACTGCATTACTTTCCTCTTAGTTCCTCACAAAGGGACAGTGGATTCTTGCCCCAGGACCCTGACCCATCTCACCCTCTGTCTGCAATCTCCACATACGTGACTCTTGCGCATCCTTTAGGCCTCAAGCTTAAACCATTTCACTAAAATGTACTTTCCTGATACACTAAGTTAGGAATTTGTCAAAGATGTATTTTGTCATGTAAAAATTATTATAAAAGCCTGTTTGGGCTGAAAATCCCAGATAAATTTGATGTTCTCATCCCAAGTAAATCAATGTCTGATTTTAAAATAAAATAGTCTTTTCTACCCCAAATCAGTGAATACATCAAACATCTGAAAGTGAAGAGATGTTTCTTCTGTGTATGTGTCTTGACATGTGGCTTGTCCTGTACTCTGGGTTGAGTGATTTTTGTAATGGGCACTATCCTGGGGAGCATACCTTCTTCAAAGTGTGACAGCCCAATTGCTTCCAGATATTGCCAAGGGCCACCAGAAGGCAAAAGTACCCACTGTTAAGAATCAGCAATCTGTGTCAGTATCTTGACATACTATTTTTTATACCATCAGGACAATGGGGTATAATTTTGTGTTAAACTTTAGGCTCTTGATATTAAAAAGTACAAAAACTCCCTAAGAACAAGAAACAATGAACACTGTAAACATATCTAATGTGTGTGTGTGTGTGTGTGTGTGTGTGTGTGTGTGTGTGTGCGTGCGCACGGACTGTTAATGTTTTAACATGGCAGCACAAAGTGGGGTGTGGTGGTGCAAACATGATCACAGTGCTGGGAAAGCTGAGGCAGGAGGGTATCAAGTTCAAGGCCAACCTGAACTACCCTGCAAGACGCATCTAAAAAAATAGCAAAGACCATATGAGAGAGAATATACGAAAATACAATTCTCTAGCAGAACCTGTATACTGCACTGTCAAAAGGTAAATAAAAGGAAGTTATTTCTTAGAATGTGATTTTAGTAAGTTCTATTTTAGCATTCTCAATGATCTTCCTAACTTCTCTCTTGCTCCTCCCTCTTCCTTCCCTCTTTCTGTGATATTGAGGAATCAGTACTTTGAGAATATGAAGCAAGTAATCCTACAAACCCACATCCTCTTTTTTGTCAAAGTCATTTCAGAATTTGTTACCAACCAATAGAAATATCTAGAATGATTACCTAGTCTCTTATAAAGGATAACTAATTGCCAAATGAAAAGAAAATGTGTGTACATTGCTGAATTATGCAAAGAAGCAAAGCAACATGTAATAAGATTACTATTTCATAAAAAATTGAGCTTAGGCTGGTCTCAAACTTGATTTCCTCCTCTCTCAGGCTCCCTAGGTCTGGAACTACAGGCATGTGCTATCACTCCTAGCTTGCATAAAACTGTTAAGATAAAACTTTCCTTTCTGGAAACAATATCAGAAATATTTTCTTCTTGCTCCAAATGACTATGATTAAGATCCAAATATTTTTAGGATTAACATTCTTTCTGCTCAATTTTAGAACTCTCATTTGTAAAATGGGAGTCAGTGGTTCCTTTTTAACCACAGCACTAAGATGGGCTCTAGCAACTGAGAAATTCTCCAAGTTTTCAAAAGGGGAAATGATCTCGTTCTGACCCAGTTCATATTTTAAGTTTAATCAGTATACACCCATGTAAGAAGAAGCACACTCACCCCAAAGATGAAAAGGAAATGAAGACCTAAATAATGTCCATGCTTTCAGTGAACACAGCTGTGAGTTAAATGCGCTCTCTCTAATGGCTTCATCTAGACTCAGACTAACTGGCACTGTGTCAGCAGTGATCGCAACTATTTGCTGAGCTTGGCTCTTCTAAGTCTACAGCTAAACCAACATTACTAGCAGCCTGTCACAGATGATGATAAACAAAAAAGCAAACACAAAATTGGGGATAATTCACTCCTTTAAAACATCTAAAAAATGGGTTATAACAATGGCATATTTACATAAATGTAACATAAAACTTTAATTTGTTCAGAACTGTTGTGTTGTCTGGTAACAGTATGTGATGGATCACTTTCCTTTCCAGCACTTTTCATTATGTAGCTTCCTAGATTATGTTGAATAATCCAGCAACACTATTTGAAGCTCTCTAGGTAAGAGGTGATCCAATGGACTATGTCTCAATGCTTTTTACAGAACACTGTACACAGACTTTCACCTGGGCCCTAACTGTAGAGTTAAGCTGCACACATCAGATCTAGTGTTATTCCTTCAGTTTCCAGAGATGGCCCATGTGATAGCAACCCTTCCTTCAGCACTGAGGACTGAACTAGCAGCTCACACGTGCTTGGCACGTGCTCTACTGCTGAGTCTCCCTCTAGCCACTGTCTTCCCTTTTCATTCTGATAAGTTTCACTAACGGCCACACTGAACTTGCAACTCTGCTGCTTCTGCCTCCCTAACATCTAGGGGTACAGGTCGGTGCTAACAGGAACAGCTACCGAAGAATTCTTACAGACTAGATAAGGACGATTTTGAAAGCCTTAACCACTAAAGCAACAGATTATAAAAAATGTGTCTATTTTAGGTTTAAAATGGAAGAGAAATGAAATTTAAATCTTGTTTCATGTTGTAAACCTATCCCTATATCCTACACATAAAACCTCCCAGTAGGAAAATGACTCTGCTCTTTTGCCAACTCAGTTTTCTGAAAGCCAAGAGTGCAGTACAGCAAACAAGAAAGTCTCACTCCTTGGCTAGAACACATACCTCTAGACCCAGTTCACCCCGGGCTACTCTCCAAGCCAATGACCCAGACACTCTTCCACCAAGTTCTCCAGGTCGGGGGGTTTTGGGAGATATAAATTCAACAAGCTCCACAATTATCCTCTGGAGAAGTTCTTTTCTTCTGTTTTCTGACAATGACAGCTGCCTCTGTAATGAATGTTTAAAATCAGAGTTTAGGGGAATACAGAAGTCCAATAATAAGCAAAATAAAAACATTAATATTTTCAGAGGTCTTGAAAGATGGAATCAATTTTATTTCCACACTACTTAGAAAATTCAAAAATATGGAAAACTTAATTTTATATATTTTATTTTGAAAAATCATTTAGCACCCATTTTCAACTCTTCATGACCTGGATTACTGAGCTTTAAAACGGGAGGTAGCACCTTCTGTTCTGGTTACAATGGACTAGCCTGTCATATGCCAATGGCCTTGCTAAGAAAAGCTACACCCACCCACCCACCCACATGCGCACAAGCAGAGTGGGGGAGGGGAGACAGATTCAGTGTATAAAATAGGAAGCTACTAAGGAAACAGGATGCAAGAAGATTCCAGTTTGGGGGGGGGGGGGATGAACAAATGTGAAGGACCATACTGTACTCCTCTCCCCTACCGAGGACTTGCCTGTTATTAAGCAGTATGAGAAAGAGGCTGAGAAACCAGGCAAAAAATGTGGGCTGAAGCTCTGAGAAGCAAGACAGAATTCCTAGCAGAGTGGAAGGCAGGGAAACCTAAGCAAATGCAAACGCTCCAGCCAGGTTCACACACTTCCAGGTCAGGGTCTCCAGAAAGGTGAGTGGGACCAGACTGAGACCTTGTCACACATGTCAAGTGAGAGTCAGTTGAAGGGTATTGGCTTCATTTGTCTTCCCAGGCAAAGCAAAATTAGTTGTTTTTTATAGTATGACAAAACTGTGTATGTACACAAAATACTACCAAAGGGGTATAAAATGACTTTTCCATCTTAGACCCCCTAGTTCTTCCCTTCTCCAGTAATCACTATAATCATTCCGTACCTTATTTCAGAAATTTTCATACATACATTTACATATACATTTGAACACAAATACAAGTGCATCATTATTGTCAAGACACAGTTTGATAATTAAACAAGACAATTTTTGTTTCTTCAGATGAGGTCATAATGTACAGTTCAAGTTAGCCTGGAATTCACTATCCTCCTTCCTCAGCCTCCCAATGACTAGGGTTGCTAGGATTACAAGCATTTACCAACAGGCTCAGCAATGACATACTATATGAACGTGTGTGTGTGTGTGTGTGTGTGTGTGTGTGTGTGTGTGTGTGTGTATGTGTGTGTGTGGTGTATGTGTGTGTGCATGTGTGCCGTGAAACCATAGGTTAACATCAGGTATCATCCTCTATCTTTTTCCATCTTACTTTTGAGACAGGACTTCTAATGGACCTGAATCTCACCACAACTAGACTAGCTGGCTAGAAAGCCCTGGGACATACCTGTGGTGGTATTGTGTTCCCCAAAATATTGTGCACCCTAATAACCTTATCTGGGGTCAAAGAACAGAACAGCCACTAGATACAGAGGCTAGAAAATGATGGCACTCACACATTTAATCCTAACATTCCAGAGGCAGAAATCCCTCTGGATCTCTGTGAGTTCAAGGCCACATTGGAAACAGCCAGGCATGGTGACACACGCTTTTAATCCCAAGAAGTGAGCATTTAATCTCAGGGAGTTAGGGCAGAAAGCAGAAAGATATATAAGGCGTGAAAACCAGAAACTAGAAGCATTTGGCTGGTTAAGCTTTTAGGCTTTGGAGCAGCAGTTCAGCTGAGATCCATTTGGATGAGGACACAGAGGCTTCCAGTCTGGGGAAACAGGATCAGCTGAGAAGTTGGCCTGTGAGGTAGCTATGGCTTGTTCTGCTTCTCTGACCTTCCAGCATTCTCCCCAATACCTGGCCTCAGGTTTGTTTTTATTAATAAGAACTTTTACGATTTGTGCTACAGCTACCTGTGTAACTGCTAAGTGATGGGGTTACAGGTTAGATCCTCATGTTTATGCAGCAAGCACTTTACCCACTGAGCTATCTCACCAGCCCATAACCACATACTTCTCATGCAAATACTACAAATATTGAAATGTTGTTTTATTGAACTTTGAGAAGAAATGTGGCATTTAACAGAAAACACCCATAATACTTAAATGGACTATCCACATTTTCCATGAATAAAAAGGTACTGGCTTATTAAAGTAGTCTTGCTAGAAAGATGTTACTACTTTAGGGATTTCAACAGGGGCTGAGGTGGAGCTCAGTTAGTAAACTGTTTGCCTAGGATCCCTAAGGCCCTGGGTTCCATCCATCCTCTGCATATATAAACTTGGGTATGACAACTAGTCAACATGTAGAGACTAAGAGACTGCAGAGTCCTCAGCACTCAATAGGACATCTATAGCACACCCCTCCCTCAAGTCATGGGGGTCACTGAAGAAGGGGGCAGAAAGGCTGTAAGAGCCACTGTGGGTGACTGACTCTAAGCAAAGACACAACAGGTATCACAACAGGGCAGTTGTGTGTGTAAAACTTACAGTAGTTATGACAGTATGCACAAGCTCAAATGTGACCAAATCTCAGCATGGAGGCAAGGAGGTGGGCAGACCCACACCAGCTAAGGAGCTAGTAGGATAAGGAAAACAGTTTTCTTGAAGGGTGTGACTCCTGGCGGGCAGATCAAGCTCCGGGCAGGCCAGGCCTCATACACAAGAACATTTGGGCAGCACAAATCACACAAAAATATATGAAGTTGGGTGGGTGGGTAGGGAGGTAGAGTGGATCTGGGAACAGTTGTGGAATGATGAATATACTGCATGAAATTCTCAAAGAATAAAAGAAAATTTTAAGAACTAGGCATTGGTATTGCACTTGAGGTCAAGGTTACATGAGACCTTGTCTCAATAAATTATTTAAATAAAGAGTTAAAACTGGCTATTCCTGATATGTAAAATTTCAAATGTCCTTTTAAAAATGATACCCATCACATACCTGCTTATTAAGCCTATTAATGGTTTCTCGAAGTAACTCTTCTGTAACCTTGGTCCTCCTGGATATCACCTCATCATGTTTACAAGAGTATCGCCAGGTAACATCAACTACCTGGAACCAATCACAGAACACAACTATTTAACAAAATCACACTGATCCTTCATTTTCTATAAATAGCTACAATACAACTCAGAAAAATATCACCCTTTGTTAGAATTTTAAAACCAGGGTTGAGGGTTTTGCTCAATAAAAAAAAAAAAAAATGCTGAGCATGGAGGATTATAACCATAATCCTGCACTTAGTAGACTGAGGCCGGAATGCAAGTTCAAGGCCAGCCTCAGCTGTCATAGTAAAACAACAAAAAGGAAAGACATTGAAGAGAATACGCTTTAATTTTTTTCAACAAAATACACTGATAAGTAAAAGGATCAAGTTTTCAGAATGTTCGGGTTTCAGTTTAAAGCTGATGCCACTGCAGAATTAAAAGAAGCAAACTTTGCCCTCATGATTGTATTATTCCACAGCTGATTTCGGACAGAAAGGACAAATGAGGGAAAATGTCCAATCTTCCCAGCACACTGTGCCAGAACAATTCATTATTTAGATGCTCAAAATAAATCTCAACAGAATTAACTCCAACTGGATCAGAGTTTTACATTAAGATATAAAACTAAAAATGTAAAAGCTCTGAAAAGAAAACAGGAGAAAATTATTGCCATGAGGCAGGCAAAACTTTCTTAGACACAACATGAAAAGCAAAATCTGTAAGAGACTATGCTAAACTGGATTTATGATTTTTTTCTCTTCAAATAATTTAGAACATACCAGGTCTTTGCAACATATTAATTCTAAAAAAAAAAAACCAAAACAAAACAAAACAACAAAAAAAAAAACCCTTACATAAGAATATAAAGAGAAACTTTCAAAACTCAGAAGAGAACAAAATACACAATGGAAAAATAGGCAAAGGAGGTGCAGGTTTGGAAAATGAACACCTAGCACAGGCTCCAACAAATTGTGCCATTAGGACAGCACACTGGGAAAGCACAGCTGTGCTCTTGCTGACAGGGCTAAATTTAAAAGTAAAGCCACACTCAACTTTGGCAAAGGTGTGGAGAAACTGGAAGTCTCATGTATTGCCGGTAAGAAAATAAAATACTTTGACAATGATCCAGCCATTCCACTCCTAGGCAGTAATCAAAGAGAAAAAAATGAGTATATACTTGAATGTTGGTAGCAGCTTAATTTAAAATAATAAAAACCCACCCAATGTCCATTTATAGGTACATGGATACAAACATCCCTTGGTACACCCACAACTGAAAACACTGATTACAAGGAGTTATGGCATATACAAGTGACGTATCAAACACAGCATACTACAAATGTATGTGACCTGCATATCAAACACACTGTAAATAATTTTATTCTTGGCGTGCTTTCTCTTATGTCCTACCTCGTCTTTGGAGAATGCTATGATATAGGAAAGCTTTTTGCCCCATCCTATTTCATAAAGGAGAGGCTTGTCACAGACATCCTCACACGCATCACAGTGCAGCCACCGCTGCTGAGAAGAAGAAAAGACTTCTGTCCAAACATGGTCTACTCATATGGGGCAAGAGAAAGAAAAGGGAAATAAAAGTTTATAAAACAAGAATGACTTCGGTAACTGTATGTAATGATTCTTAGAGCATTTTGTGACACACACAACTGTAGAATATTTATATTTAAATTCTGTAAAATGTACTCAGTTTAAGTCTTAACCAAAAATAATGTGTGCTGTAATTCTAAAGCCAGCAGAGCTTTCAGCAAAGCATCAAAACTTCCAGGCTTTGAAGTTTGGAATGAATGTGACTTCTGAAACTACAATCTCTCTTGGACCCAGAAGAAGGCCTAACAGGATATCTGATTATTTATGGTCTATATTTGGTTTTAAAATGGAGTCTCATCAATAGGTAAATGGATAGCCAGCCTGGCTTCAATCCTCCTGCCACAACCTCTGCTGAATGCTGGGACTACAGGCATGTGACACCATACCTGGCCTGAGGCTCTACATTTGATTCTGTGAGGAGACTATTAGTTGAAGGTTTCATCTGACTCTAAAATAATAAGGAAAATAAGGAAATAAGGAAAACCCTGAAATAGAGAAAGCAACTAGACATACAATCATTTTTACATGAAGACCAAGTCAAATAACCAAGGCTTTCTTCAGAGTGCCTGTGTAGACTGCAATACAGCCATGAAAACTACAGTCCCTTAACAAATGATCTCTATAGCACATTATCGCCTATGTTCCCATCCACAAAGAACAGGGCTACCACGAATGTCATGCTAAAAGATTATAAGGATAGAGTGCAGCTCCCAGGAATAGGGAAAACTGTGTTACAAAAATCTTATGGAGCGCTGTGAATGCCTGTGATGTTGGTACTGCTGTTACTTTACAGGAGGTGTGGAGGTCTGACTAGGAATGACCCCATAGACTCACGTGTGTGAATGCTTGGCCCATAGGGAGTGGCACTATTAGGAGGTGTGGCCTTGTTGGAGTAAGTGTGTCATTGTGGAGGTGGGCTTTGAGGTCTTATATGCTCAAGCTACACTTGTTGTGACTCTCAGTCTCCTTTTGTTACCTATGGGTCAAGATGTAGAACTCTCAGCACCTTCTTCAGCACCACATCTGCCTGCATACCACCATACTTCTCACCATGATGATAATAGACTAAACTTCTGAAACTGTTAAGCCAGCCCAAATTAAATGTTTTCTTTTATAAGAGTTGCTGTGGTCATGGCGTCTCTTCACAGAAATAGAAACTCAAACTAAGGCTGAAGCTAAATAGAAAACTTAGGCTGACATAAGAAAGACAAAAGGAGGGGCTTAAGTCTATAGTGCCCTTCTCCTATCTGGCTTCGCCTCTCTCCTACCGCATGCTGTACCTGTGTAATCCCACACATATCGAGCTTCAAACCCTAATGCACGGCAGCACAGCGTAAAACAATTGGCCCACTCGCCACAGCGTCCACATCTTGTTTCCAAAAGTTTCTCAGGGTTGTTATATCTGGTTTAAAAAACAACAAAGACAACAGCTGTGATTCATGATTAAAAGCCAATTTTTAAAGAATTTATATTACTTGTATTCTAAATATCAATTGTGATTCTTAGTTTCTTGTTTTAAAATACTGATTAAAGCACCTAGCCTATATAAGGTATTGTGCTAGTCTTTGTGAACCATGCTTAAATGGTGAAACTGTCTTCAGTGACTATAGTTCTAAGCAAGGGATGAACACAAATAATTTCACTAAATACAGTCAGCTTTAGTCTTAATTAAAAATGGGTGCTACCTAGTCAAAGAAGGGAAGCACACTGCTTAGCAGTGTCCACACATACCATCATGCTCAGGATTAGTAACGCAAGCCATGGAACAAAGCTAAGATAAAGGTGAATGGCTGGAGAGGGGAGTTTCCATCTTGAATGTTTTGAAAAATAAGATGTAGATGGTTTTCAAAAAACTGTGATTAAGACATTCAACAGTTCTCTTGCAAGAAAATGTTTAAAATGTAATTAGCTTTAAACACTACTCAACAGGTTTTAGCTTGGGGCAGGGGCAGGGATTTAGCTCAGTTGGTATGGTACTTGTCTAGCATAAATGAAGCCCCTGGTTTAATGCCCAGCACCAAATAAAGATGGCATGGTATTGTACAACTGCAATCCCAGCATTTAAGAGGAAGAAGGAGGAGGATTAGAAATTCAAAGTCATTTTTGGCTGCACACAGAGTTCAAGGCCAGTCTGTGCTATGTGAGAGACCCTATTTCAAAAAAAAAAGAAAAAAGAAAAGAGAAAAAAGAAAGAAAGAAAGGAAGGAAGGAAGGAAGGAAGGAAGGAAGGAAGGAAGAAAGAAAGAAAGAAAGAAAGAAAGAAAGAAAGAAAGAAAGAAAGAAAAGGAAAGGAAAGGAAAGGAAAGGAAAATCAAAACTAGGGCTGTGGGGATTAGGGTTTGGAGAGATGGCTCAACAGCTAAGAATACTTGCTGCATAAGCAAAAGGACCCAAGTCTGGACCCAGTATTCATGTAAGAAGCTGGGGTGACCACGCATACTTGAAACTCCAACGCTGTGGGTGACAGAGGCAGAAGGACATCTGAAGCTTGCTGGCTCCAGCCTAGCTCCAGTTCCCATGCTCTAGAGACCCCAGCTTAGGAGATGAGTGAACAGGACTTCTGACAGTCTCCTCTGGCTTTCACTGTGTCCCTGTGAACACACCTGTGCATATACACACCTCAATTACTCACCCCCATACAATGACTTAACTTAGTAGAAATTCCAGTTTTATTTTTACTAATGATTTTGATTAATTCTTTGGACACACTTAAAGATGCTCGCTAATTTACAAGTAAGATGTCTACAGCATTCTCCCGAAAGTTATTTAATCATAAAATTATCCTAAGAATGGAGGGCATGAGGAAGGCTCTGTCGCTGTGTGTCCAGTCCTCTAGCTGGACAGAAAGTCAGCCAGGCCTGGAGGAAAAGGAAGCAGTGCCCTGAATGAGCAGGCTCTCCAGTGACAAGTTCGTGGAGTGTACATTTTGATTAAGCACAGTTAAATGCCTTTAGAATTCTGTAACTGAGAAGAGATGTAAGTTTACATTAAGGCATAACAAAACATTCAAACACCCTGGCCTTGGGCCAAGTCAAATGGAAGAGATCAAGAGCTATAGTTCAACAGTGAAACATTGCACCACAAAACTAAGGCCCTGAGTTCTAGTTCTGACACTACAAAAACAAAACATGTTTATTATTCCAACACTGCATAAGCAATAGCTACAAGTAAAGCAGGAAAGTGGTTAGAAAACAAATAAACAAACTGCATAAATATGCTAGCCAACACCACTCCATACTATCAAATAAACAAACCGCATAAATATGCTAGCCAACACCACTCCATACTATTAAATCAAGTAAACAAACCGCATAAATATGCTAGCCAACACCACTCCATACTATTAAAAACAAATCAAAACAAAACAGGGAGATTTAACTATGTATGGTCCTGTAAAGAAGCTGTGTGAAAAAACAAAACAAAACAAAACAAAACAAACAAACTGGTTTTTGATAACCACTGGGGATTATATTCTTTTATGTATAATGTAGGGCTGATCCCAAATTAGGACAGAACTGAATCCTATAGTCCCAACAGAACAGGCTTTTTTATGTATGGGCAATGGAACTAAACTTCCTAAGTGTTGCCTATTAAGAAAATCTAACAAACCAGGCACTGGCAGTACATGCCTTTAATCTCAGCACTCGGGAGGCAGATCTCCATGAGTTCAAGGCCAGCCTGGTTTACAGAACGAGTTCCAGGATAGCCAGAGCTACACAAAGACCCTGTCTGGAAAAACAAACAAACAAACAAAAATTTATCAAGAGGCTTATTATAAGCTAAAGGTTGGGAAAAGTGAATTAAAAAATTTCAATTTCCCAAGTTTAAAATGGAGATAGTCAGGCTTAGTGGTACACATGTGTAATCTTGGCATGTAAGAGGATCACATTTGAGCTACACAGCACGACTCAGTCTCTGAAAACCAAACCAATCAACCAAACAAGAAAAACAAAACAAAAATGCGGAGATTGAGAGAGATAGGAAAGGTAGGGACAGGGAAAGTCCTCATTAAAACAAATTTCTGCCTTTATAAGTTACTTTTGCCTCCATGTCTAATGACTAAAGACAACACTGTACTCTTATAATGATCAATGGCATCACTGTTATTATTATTGTCACTGTATATCCCCATCCATAACACTTTCAGAACTTAAAATGCTATGAATACTTTAAGAAATTTATACCTTAGAATGAGAGTCAACAAACTTTGCATAAAAGGAGACAGTAAGGTCTGGAGATCAGCTCAGTTGGCAAAGTTCCTGCCTACCATGCACAAAGCTACTAGTTTAGTCCCTAGCACTGGGTAAACTGGGTACAGTGACACATGCCTGCAATCCTATCACTCTAAACAGAAGTTCTAGTTCAGCCTGGACTATACAAGATGCAGACACACAGGTATGATAGACAGAGAAGACAGAGAAAAGGAGACAGTGAATGTTTTGGCATGTCTTATGGTCATCAGCTCTCAACAACTCTCCTGTAGCTTGAAAACTGTCACAGTACCAGCTAAGTCAGTATACTGTGTTCTAACAAAACTAGAGAATGCAGATATGGCTGGGTCTAGTCTACTGGTCTTCAAGGGACACTAGCCCACTTGAACATGTGGCTCTGGCAGCCCTTGCCCTCCTTCCCCATTCCCTCTGCCTTTGCTTAAAAGCTATTAGCTTACATTCCTAAAGCTAGCCACCAAGGTCTATTCCTTTATTTGGCCACTTCCTCCGCCTAAGGCTGACTACCAAGGTCCAGCTATCAAAGTACTGAAATCCAGAAATCAAAAGTCCCCTTTGGCTCACCTAATTAACATGCCCAGTTAAAATTAAACCTCATCCTAACATGGGGTTTCCTCTTGTACCTTTATAAACTGCCATTTCCTATGTGACACATCTGTCTCCTTTCTATCCATAGGCAGTCTTTTGGTATTTCCTGCCACCCTTGGACAAATAACTTGTCCCTTCTCCTTTACTCCTTCCCTTTCACCCTTGTCCTCTACCTCCCGTGTTTGACTCTTACTCCCTGCCCTCTGTGGCAAATAATCTCCTTTGTCCTGAAAAGTTGGCCTTGGGGGTCCTGAGCCCATCCTTTTCTTTTTAAGTCTAGTCTGCAGACCTTTGTCCTAAAGAAATATCAAGTCCAGTGAAAATGGAGATGAAAAAGCTATTTCATAGTATCTAGGTTGAAAGACCCTCCAACCTCACTTGGTGGGCACCCACCTTGGGAACCTGTTGCTCCACTGGCATGCATCACAGTAATGGTCCTCCACATTGTTTGCACCCCACTTCAGCTCCTCATCATTGGGCAGCAAGGCTTCGTCTCTAGATCTAGTCTCTCCACCACATTTGCTGCACAAAATGTTATTCACCCAGCAGAAGAACTCCTCTTTAAACCAGTGCAGGAGCTCCAGTAGAAGGAAGTCCTCATCACTTACACTGGTACCTTGGAAGTTAGAAGAGAATCAGTTAATGTTTAAAGCTGACAAAATACAAAAACTCCTATATATTTTATGTTCAAATCGGGAGCAGAAACATATAGAAGTATAAGATGATAAAAGCTTTCACGAAGACCAATGTCAGATGTTGTGAACAGGTTTAACACATAGCAACCTTGTGACTTGACAGTCACAGCAGAGGGTGTGACCACTGCAGCCTCTGTGCTGTCTGTGCTGTTAGCAGAGCACGGTAGTGTCTCAAGGAACTAGGGTCAACTTGAAATCGACCCGTAAAATACCTATGAGATAGAAAAATATGGAGATTTTGAAAACATTTTAAAAAATGGCTACATTAGGGCTGGAGATACAGCCTCGTGGTGGAGCACCTGCTTGATATGTGCAGGTTACCATCAATACTGGCCATATTAAATTTGCTACTAAGTATATACACAGATAAACATGAAACAGTAAAAAAAAAATCACAGGTAGAAATCAAAATACTAGATATTTTAAACATCATGCTGCTAGCTTTTAAATAAAATTATTTTATGTGTACAGGTGTTTTACCTACATGTATGTCTGTGTACCAAGGCATGCCTGGTGCCCTTAGAAGCCAGAAAAGGCATCAGATCCCAGGGGACTGGGCTTACAGAACATTGTAGGTAGTAGGAATCAAGTCCAGGACCTCTGGAAGAGCAGACAATGCTCTCCAGCATCTTTATCCTTGTTTTGTTTTTTTGAGACACAGTTTCTCTGTGTAGTTTTGGTGCCTATCTTGGATCTCACTCTGTAGCCCAGGGTGGCCTCAAGCTCACAGGGATCCGAGTGCGCCACTGCCTCCCAGCTTTTTTCTTTTTAATCAGAGCTTCAACTGTGTAATAGAATTCACCCGTGGACATACATCCCAAAAGACATAAACACAAAACCTTATCTACAGTATACAAGACAGCCCCAGCAAGTAAGTATAACACAAAATATTTTGTCTAATTTATCAATAAAGGACCACCTCCTATCATATTTATTTTTAAAAATTACATTTACTCAGCTGGGCAGTGGTGGTGCATGCCTTTAATCCCAGCCCTTAGGAGGCAGAGGACAGATCTCTGAGCTCAAGGCCAGCCTGGTCTACACAGTGAGTTCCAGGACAGCTGGGCTACACAGAGAGAAAACAAACAAACAAAAGGAAACAAATTACACTTACTCATGTGTATGAGTGGTATATCTCAGTGCACCCATGTGAGAGTCAGAGGACACCTGTGGACATCGGTTCTCTCCTTCTACATTGGCCCTCAGAGATCATAATCAGCTTGTTATGACTAGTGGTAAGTGACTTAACTTCCTGAGTATCTTGCCAGCCCCTCCTATCACACTAAAGACCATGGCTTCTCTGGGAATCAGGGAGACACACACGAGGTCCTCCCCTCTGTGTGTGTGTATTTTACATGTATTTGCTTGTTTGGTGGGGTGAGTGGCACTGTATGCATATGGAGTTGAGAGGACTATTTTCAGGAGTTAGTTTTCTTCTCCTGCCATGTGGGTTCTGGGGACTAAAAAGTCATCAGGCTTGGAGGCAAACACCTTTACCCACCGTGCCATCTTGCACATTTAGTGTCTTGTTAGTAAAGAAATAAAAATATTTATGAAGAAAATACCTACTATAATGTTAAGATCTAATATATCTGATGTTAAAATATCACAGATGTCTGAAAGAGTATTCTTTAACAATACTAGGAGTGAAGATATCTAAAGGGATATCTGCAAATTTTTTAAAGTCATTTAAGCCCTTTATTAACAGGTATTTGCAATGTACTTACTCTTTTAAAATCAAGTAGTAAATTTACATTAAGTTCTTAAAAATCTCAACTTGTCTAGGTATGAAGTAACTTAAAATTTTTCAAAGGTGTATTAAAAAGCAAGACTGTAAAGGTAAAACATGCTGTCATTACTAGAAGAGGTCTTTACAGACACAATGAAGAGGTTGTTTGATGTACTTGGCTGTCAATGCCACTCCGTTACTGCTCCTTATAAAAGAGCTGGGACACTGCCACCGACTGTCCACAAGGTCTCCACACATCATAGTAAGGAGGAGAATAAGTAGAATGTGAGACCTTAGAGGTTACTCTACTTTACAGTGACTTAGGGCAGTCATCACAGAACACTACATTTCTCTATCTGCTTGCATTTCTCCAGTATGCCTGCCAGCACTGCTGTCTGCTTGTGTGAGCTAACTTCGGATACATTATACTTCTAAGTTTTAGTGCTAGGGATGGAACTCCAGGTCTCATGCATGCTAGGGAAACACTCTACCACTCAACCACATCCCAAAGCAAGTTGAACTTTTAAAAATGTATTTGTGTGTATGGAAAGACAGAACCAATGATAAAATGGACTATGATATACATGTACATGCATGTGACATACCTAACATTTCTTAATATATGTAACTGTTTATAAGTGGACCTGTATAGTTCAAACTCATGTTAGCCAAGGGTCAACTGTACTCTATTCTCTCATAGCTTTGTCTGGCATATTTCAAAAATTTAAAAGTATGGTAGGGGCACTTAAAGTTCAGCAATACATAGTGTTCCCTAATGGGAAAACTTGGTATTTTTAAAAACTGTTAATTCTCCCCAAATTAATTTGTAATTAGATAGAATCTCAATATCATAAAAATTTTTTTTCACAAAATTCTATGTACTAAATAATTTAACATGAAAAAGAAGATACACTAGATAGGCAACAGAGACTAGCAACTTAGCTCAGTCATGGACACTTGTCTGCAATGTTTAAGGCCCTGGGTTCACACTGCAAACAAGCAAACAAGCAAACAAAACAGCTAGTACATTTCTCATTAAGAACCATAATGGCATCAAGTGTTCACTGGCTGACAACTGTGTATCCAAAGACTACTCTCATTGGTAATGATGTGCATCTTTATTAAATATCCTTGTTTTTCTTGGTTTATATATAAAGGTTTTTTAAAGGTAAATTTGTTAACCAATTTTTAATAATTAAATATCACATTACTGTAAAAAATATCAACAAAACAAGAAAGAGTCCTGAAAGACAAATTTCTTTAGTCTTTTTGAGACAGGTCCTCTATATCGGTAAAAGAGTGTTTTTAAGTGAATAAAGGTATTAATAAAGTTGGCACTGCATGTGATAGTGCAAGCCTGTAATCCCAAGCATTCAGAAGGCAGAGGCAAGCAGCACTCCTGGCTAGCCCGGATACACAGGAAGACAGTACTTCAAAAATAAACAAAACAAAACAAAACAAAACAAAACACATAAAAACACCAAGACAAAAACGGGCATTTCAAGGAAATTCTAAGAGAATGGACTATCCATGAAGTTGAGACATGTAGCTACCTAGATAGCTGATATTGTTAATTCATTTATTTAAGAAGTCTGCCTGTCTCTAGAGTACTGCAAAAGTAGGAGTTACAAGATAGGATGTTTATAATTGGACTAGAGAAGGCCTTTGTGTGTGTGTGTGTGTGTGTGTGTGTGTGTGTGTGTGTGTGTGTGTGTGTGTACATGTGTGATGGCGCACAGTAGACGAGCTCAGGTGTTGACTCTTACCTTCCACACTGAGTCAGTGTTTCTTTGTCACTGTGTATCCCAGAATAGCTGGCCTGTGAGCTTCTGGGATTCCCCTGTCTCCATTCCCCATTTTCCTGTAGAGTGCAGATTACAGATATGTGCTACTACATCAGTCCTCTATGTGAATTCAGGGGGTTCAAACTCATGAATTCATTCTTGTGTGGCAAGGACTTTACTCCTGGGCTATCTGCCCAGCTTGGGAAGACTTTCTTAAAAGCAAGATAGAACCAATAATATAAAACCAGCAATAGGAAAGTAGGTCACATCAAATGTAAACTTCTAAACTGCAGAGGATAGAGCAAATGAAGGGACAAAGAACAACTGGGAGATAAAAGTCTAATGTGTCTAGCTGTGGTGATACTGTGTCCCCCCCATATATTGTGTACCCTAATAAACTTATCTGGGTTCAGAGAACAGAAGAGCCACTGGATAGACACAGAGGCCAGAAAATGGTAGCACATGCCTTTAATCCTAGCATTCTGGAGGCAGAGATCTATCAGGATCTCTGTGAGTTTATGGCCACACTGGAAACAGCCAGGCATGGTGACACACGCCTTTAATTCCAGGAAGTGATGGCAGGAGGCAGAAAGATATATAAGGTGTGAGGACCAGGAACTAGAGCTGGTTAAGCTTTTAAGCTTTTGAGCAGCAGTTCAGCTGAGATCCCTTCTGGACGAGGACTCAGAGGCTTCCAGTTTGGGGAAACAGGATCAGCTGAGAAGTTGGTGAGGTGAGGTTAGCTGTGGCTTGTTCTGCTTCTCTGATCTTTCACCTCAATATCTGGCTCCCAGGTTTTTTTGGTTTTACGAGAGCTTCAGTGGGTGGCATTACCATGAAGAAAAGTAGACAGCAGTGTCAGTGCCCATCCCTCAGGGAACTGTGGAGACTCAATAGATGTGTACTACAGCATTTAACAGACATCCCCAAAGTATCAAGGAGCTGAATACATGTGAGATCCATTTCCTATAACCCCACATGAATTAAGCTATTTTTACATAGAACTATTTGGAAGAACAAATTTTGCAAAACCATACCATACGGAAGGGGTAAGGACTGACTGGGAGAAAATCTTAACTTTTCCTGAATAACGTGGAAGTTTTCCAGCAGAACATTCATGACACAGTCACATTCAAAATAAACTGAGAAATATGAGAATTGTCAGCATCCTCCTCAGCCTTGTCTCTACCTATGACAGCGTTCTCACTAGAAAAAATCCAGAGCTAAGATGTGGTATAAAGTCAATCTGTCTAGCTTGCTGGAGGTTCTGGGTTCTATCCTCAGTCCTGGGGAATGCTATGGGGATGGGAGGGTAGATCATGTTACTAAAACTCTTCAATAGGTTTCTTATCTTTCAAAAATAGGAAAAACGAAAATAATACAGAAACTTAGTTTTACATCAAGAAATAATGAGCATCAGGGAAAAGACAGATTAAGGTTTAAAAAAAATTAATTCTCCTATTCTTGTTAAAAAAAAATAATGGCAACATGTTCAGTAATCACAGTATGTAGAAATGTGAAGTGAATGATAATACTATTGCCCTGGACAGAAGAAATAAAACCATTTCAAAAGGTGCTGCAGTATATGTGGATGAGTAGTATTTTGAAGACAGATTATTAAAAATATTTATTAGAAGTAGGGCAACCACTTTCCCTAAATTATAAAGTGCCCTAAAAAACATAGTATTGAACTATTGTTGTTGTTATTTTACTCTTTTTGGGGGGACCCACCACCCAGCTCCCAAATGAATCACACACGAAGGCCTATATTTATGAATGTATGGTCTTAGCTTGGCTTAGTTTCTAGCCAGCTTTCCTTAAATTATCCTGCCTATCTTTTGCCTCTGGGCTTTTCCCATTCTCTTACTTCTGTAAATCTTACTCTTACTCCATGGCTTGCTGTGTTGCTGGGTGGCTGGCCCCTGGAGTCGTCCTCCTGGGGCTGCTCGATCTTAGCTCACTCCTCCCAGTTTTTTCCTTCTATAAATACTCTCTGCCTGCCAGCCCTGCCTATCCTTTCCCCTAACCTATTGGTCAGTTCTTTATTAGACTATCAATTGTTTTAGACAGGCACAGTAACACAGCTTCACAGAATTAAACAAATGCAACGTAAACAAAAGAAACACACCTTAAAATAATATTCTACTACACTGAACAATAAGATTATTGGATAAAAATCAATTGTATATATAAAAAGGCAAAAACCCTATAGTTACAAAAAATTAACAACTAAAATCCTGACACCATTCATGTTAACAAATGATTATAAAGGTCAAAACCATTTTGGGGGTTGTTCAAATGTACTAACTCATTTATTCTTTAAATTATTCTTATTTCTAAATGAAGAAACTGACAGAGGTTTGCACAGTGTAAGTAGCAACCTGAGCTTATACAAATACAAACACAACTGTTAAATTATTCTGCGCCAATAAATACTATATAATAACAAAAGTGAACCTATGTTTAGGGATTAATTTTGCTAGATTCACTACAGCCAGACATAGTAAACCTGCCTGCAGTCCCCACACTTGGGAGGCAGAGGAAGTAAGATCATGAAGTCAGTGTCAGCCTGAGCTATACACTGAGACCCTATTTTACAAACTAAAGACAGTGATGTAGTTCCATGGTAGATCACTTGTCTAACATATGCAAGACACGTGGTTCAATCTGTAGCATAGTAAAAAGACAATATAAAACATAAAGTACCATTTAATATTTACTGTATAGTCCATAAAGTTCTACCTTACCCACCACCATTCATATACGAATATTAAAATAAAAATGCATATTCAAGTTAAAGTTATTTTTAAGAGAAATGTTAAATAAACATTTGTTCAAGGAAGATGTACAAATGCTCTTAAAAGATGTTAGACATTATTGGAAAGGCAAACCAAAACTAAAATGAGATGCTATCTCACCTCTATTAACACAGTTATTATAGAAGTAAATATAATTATATATTTATATAATATATAGATGTAGTAAAGTATACACACACACACACACACACACACACACACACACACACACATATATATATATATTAGTTGCTGGTAAAGACAAACTGAAATCTTGTACATTGCTGATAGGAAGGCAAAATGGTACAGCCACTGAGAAAAAGTTTGGTAATTCCTCAAGACAAAATTAGAATTAGAATATTAGCATTCTTGGGTTAAAACACCAAATCATTCAAACCTGGTTTAAATCCACTAACAGATGACTAGACAGGCAAGACATGGATGTTTACACAACAGAAGACAATTCTGTAGTATGTTTTAACACAAATTAGTCCTAGGGAAATTACACTAAACCAAATAAGCTAACCACAAAATATTTCAATGCAACAGAGCAGTCAAAATCTGAGCCAGAGTAGAGCAGTGATTGCCGGTAGCTGGGGGTAGGGAAGGGCAGAATATAACCATTTAATGGGTAGACTTTCCATTTTATGTGACAAAAAGAAAGGAGGGTAATGAAGGTTATGTGACAACATAAAGTACTAAATAGCAAGGAACTGCATGATTAAAAGGGTAGGATGGGAAGTTTTCTACATCACTGTTACCACAGTATAATTTTTAAAAAGCAAAGATGTGTCTATCATTATATTAAAAAATCTATATATGTATCAGTTATCTATTTACAGTGTACACACATAGCTAAAGGCACTACTATTTAGCAATGATGCACAATTAGCAACAAACCATTATGGAAGCCACTACCTTTATCTAACTTTCTAGCTTTGAATAACTTTTCTTGAGATTTTCTTTTTAGTTCACTGACTGGGATACACGTCAATGCTTTCTCCTGAAGGACAGGATTTTCATAGAGCTGCACATGCTGAATATTGGACTGAAGAACTTTTAAGAAGGTTGAATCACCAACAACCTAAGAAGAAAAAAACATTAAAATTAGCTTTTTTGCAATGCTACAAAAATAGTATAATAAAACCACTGTGGTTCTATGATTTCATAGATACTATATGGAGTCAACAAAAAACAATTAGATGGATACCTTTATAATATTAGTATTAAGAGATAAGCTACATTTGTGTCAGTCTATTTTCCACTCTGTATACACTGCTGAGGACATACATTCGCTGTTGAATTCGAGGTCATATGTTCTGATCAAGACAGTGCTCTAAGCAACACATTGATAACCCTTTCAACTATAAACCCTTGTAACATATAGCATTACAAAAGAGACATGACTTTATGAGATCAAGAATGTCAATACGTATCTAAGAGGAAAGGCATATGCATGGGCTAAGGAAAGAACATAAAACAGCAGTATGCCCACCTGCCAAAGTGTTGACAGAAAGTGGAGAAAAAGTTTCCAAAATTACTGTGTGAGGAGCCAGAGAACTAGAACGCAGGGAAGGAAGTGGTTGGGCAGAGTCTGCAGGTAGACAGTGCTTCTCCCTGCTTGTAATCTCATCACCAAAGAAGCCTGCCTCTTGCAGTAGCAGTACATGCTTAGAGTCCCCAAAGACAGGTTAGTCATCAAGTCTGCACCAGGTGCCTCCAGCATACCCAAGGTTGCCTGTCTTGCCCTCACTACAGATGCTGGAAGAAAATGCAGATGGCAGGCTCCTAGGCTCTGCCAGGTGTGGAGGGGCCTGTAAAACTGGCATGAGCTACGAGGGAAAACAATGTGTTATAATTAGTCCCAGAAAAGCAAATCATACAGTAACAATGGAAAACACAGTAGAGTCCGAAAAGAAGCATGTCTTCCAAGACCAGAGTACATATCATATAGATACTCCTCCAATGGGGTTATAGTCTGGAAAACCTATCACAAGTTGACAGTATCCTGAGTGAAAAAGCATTTAGTCCCCCTATTGCACCACAGCTTAGTGACACGGTACTCTGTGGCCCTCAGGATGCTGAGGCTGGTGGAGCTGCAGCTGACTGCCCTTGTCTATTATTGCTACAGTGTCTGCTTTGCATCTCTAGTCCAGGAAAACACTGAACTCACTTAAATTTCATGGGTGGTTTCTGCTGGATGTGTACTGCATTTCTTTCATACCACTGCAAAGTAGAAAACTCAAGGCAAATTTGTAAGTTGAACACTGTAATGTGGGAAACATCTTATTCAAAAGGCTCTAGTACAGATCTTAGGAATAAAAATTTAAATATTGAAATAAAGGCGGCACTGGTATAATCAAACAACAGAATAAATGTATCAAAGAAAGATCAGAAGACTAAGTAAGACATTTTCTAAGAGTAAGGTGTTAAAAAAAAAACCAGACACTCAAATCAGAAAGTTTCTAAATCTAGGAGAAAATTCTAGAAAAGAATACAAGCAATAGAAAAAAGAAACATCTCAAAGAAATAAAAGGAGCAAATTTCACACAGCTGAAGAACCAGGATGGATGGAAAACAAAGTGAAATAGACTACAACACTGCATAGCAGCAGGTAAAAAACCACAATCCTAAAGGCCTTTAAACCGTGAGGAAAATTAAATATGTATGGGCGGGGGGGGGGAGAGTCTGGCATCGGAATCTTACTGAAAACACATGAAGCCCATGATTTGACATTCTGGTGAAAAATGTGTAGGTACATGGACTTTATACCCAACCAAACTAATCATGTAGAAGGCAAAATTAACATACTTTATAAAATATCACAACACAGAAAGCATTAATCAGGAAGCAGGTGCTACTTAACAAGATCCTTCCTCCAAAATAACGGGAGAAAGAAAAAAATCCCAAGTGCAATCATAATAAATGTGACTGGATCAGCAAATCCTCACCAAATATAGTATGCCAGGCATTGTATTAAGCACTAGGATATGTGCACAAGAAACAGCAGTCAAGCCCAATGGCACAGGCCTGCATCCCAACTACTGCAGAGGTTCAGGTCAGAGAACTGTTAGGTTCAAGGCCAGCCTGGACAACTAAGGGAGACTCTGTCTCAAAAAATTTAAAAGACAAAGAGAGAGTTGGGGACATAGAGTTCAGTGGTATAGGCATGCATGAGGCCTAGGTATAATCTTCAGTATTACAAGAAAGAAAAAAGGGAGGGAGGAAAAGGAAGATGACAAGGAGGAGGAAAGATAAGAGAAAGGAAAAATAAAGGTAGAAAAGAAAAAAAGAATCATATATTCACAGATCCACCACAGTGAATCAATAAATATCTATCAGTGAATGAATTAGACCCTGGAAAAATTAAGACTGACGCAAAGAAGGCCACTGCCCTTGAAGATCAAGTAGCTTATGGGCATACAGGAACCCGGTGATGTTACTGATTGTCTATTTACTAGGATACTAGGAATATATAAGTTAAACAATTTATTCTTCAGTACCAAAGAAGGCTGGAGATGTAGCTCAGTTGATACAGTGCTTGTCTAGCATCTATCAAACTGGGTGTAGTGATATACATCTGTAATCTCAGTACTCAAGAAGACAAGGAGTTCAAGGCAATCCTTGGCGACATAGTGACTTTTAGGTCAGCATGGGATATATAAAAACCCTATCCAAAAAAAGTATGATGGAGTTATAAATCACATATAAAGAATGAAATGAGGTTTTACAACTAAGGTTCTAAAATAAGACCTTCCTGAAGATATGATTTTTTTGGTAAGATGTGAAGTTAAGCTTGGCAAAGGGGAATGGAAAATGGTCACTCCAGTTGGAAGATAATAGTTAACTTTATCAGTTGGACACAACCTAGACTCACCTAGGATATGTCTCAATGAGGGACTGTCTACATTGGGGTGGTCTTTGATTAAACTGATATGTGGAGATTCAGCCCACTGTGGACAGCACTAGGCAGAGAATACCAGGAATGATCTGTGGGTTCTCCCATGAGTAGCTAGATTAGCTGCTGAACCACTTGCAATAAGAAATGGCCTCAGACATGACAAAGGAGCAGTGAGTGATCAAGTGAAAACAAGCTGAGGAAGTCCCTCCAGCCAGGTATGGTGTCGCAGACCTATAGCAGCAGCACCGGGAGGTGGAGGCAGGGGCTCACTGAATTCAGTGCTATTCTTGGCTACACAGTGAGTTCCAAGGCCAGCCTGGGATACACAGGAGCCTGTCTGAAACCAAACAAACAAATGAAAGCTGAGTAAATACAGCAGAGCAGGGGCTCTCGATCTTAGAACAGCCTGTAATAGGGAAAATAGGTTGCCAGGGACCAAACTGTCCAAGTGGTCCCAAAGTGGGCTAACTGCAGGCACCAATGGCCCGCTGGGAAGTAAATGCTGGAACTACCATTCTTTTTAGTACAAAATACAAATCAATAAACTTAAAATATGGTTTAACATTTGGACTAAAAGTGGCTCCCTCATGAACTGCAGAAACTCCCCAGAGGAGAAGGAAATGGCAGAAAGTAGAAGGGTGGCATGTTTCTCCTCCCTGTATCTATGATGTGTTTCAGAGTTTTAAATGCTCCTGGCTAAGTGCATTTGTAGGTACGGAGCTTTTTGGTTTTGGTTTTGGAAGACAGGGTCTCTCTGTGTAACTCTAGCTGTACTAGAACTTGACCTGTAAACTGGGCTGGCCTCGGACTCAGAGATTCGCTTGCCTCTGCCTCCTGAGTTCATCCCTGGATTAATGATATTACAAAGAACTATGGGTATTAAAGCTAATACATGTAGACAAGAAAAAAAATGAGAAGGCCAGAACATTTCTAGCATGGACTCCTTCACTTCTTCACATATTTATTCACTAGGAAAAGCTGCATTATAATGTAATAACAAAAATCATGACACCTAACAAAGTTACTCCCCAAATTAAAAATTATTAGTACTATGTAAAATGTAGGCCTATGTGCATAATTAGAAAATATAGTGTTAACAATTTTTAGAATTAAATGAGTTCCTCTTTGTATTGTTGCATAATATACACAGTACAATATTCATGAATGAAACAAAGAAATAAAATATATTTTGAATATGTGTTCATAATATCTTATTGATGGCACATAATTAAAGGATGGAGATGTATAAGACAAGTGTATGAGAAATGAAGAGACAGTGGTGAGGATGGGGAAGAAGTAGCAAGAAATCCAGGCCATACAGGACCCAAGAGAAAACTGTGTGCTGACTTGTTTTAAAACAGTTTAGAGGAAAGGTTTCTAAACAATTGCTTGTTACAAATCTTCGGAGATGCATTTGTGATGACAGTGCAACATGGGAGAGAATGGTCTTAGAGAAAGGTATAAATGCCACCAAGAAGCCCTCCTGAGGAAAGAGATCGGAGGTGTCTTTTAGAATATTATTTTAAGGTGTGTTACTTTTGTTTATGTTGCATTTGACTAACTCTGTGAAACTGTGTTATTTTGCCTGTCTAAAACACCTGATGGTCTAATAAAGAACTGAACAGTCAATAACAAGGCAGGAGAAAGGATAGGCGGGGCTGGCAGGCAGAGAGAATATATAGAAGGAGAAATCTGGGAGGAGAAAAGAGAAGTAGCTAGAGAAGGAGGAAGACATCAGGGGCCAGCCACCCAGCTACATAGCAAGCCACAGAGTAAGAGTTACAGAAGAGAATGGGAAAAGCCAAGAGGTAAAAGGTAGATGGGATACTTTAAGGAAAGCTGGCTAGAAACAAGCCAAGCTAAGGCTGGACATTTACAAGTAAGACTAAGTCTCTGTATGTGATTCATTTGGGATCTTGGTGGTGGGTCTTCCAAAAGAAAAAAAAAAGCCAACAACACAGGTGGGCCCTGTGTCTGAGACCAGCATGTCTGAGGAAACAGGATCTCAGTTAACAGGTGTATTCAACAGCTCAGAAGAAAGCAGATACAGGGTTTTAAGAAATGAAGTGGTAGGAAAGTCAACATAGAGAACATGCTGATTAATATAAAACAGAAATTGTTATAAGGCAAAATTGATGTAAAAACAAAACTCTCCATTTATTTGAAAGAATTCTTATTAAAATGATGCACTAAAGTGGTGTCTTTCTGTTGAATGCAGTTTTCATTTAGTGAGAGGGTTAAGAACTCATTTAGAGTATTTTTATTTTCAATTTATTCCCTTTCTATCTGGAAATTACCTCATTTGTTGTAGTTTTAATGGCATTCAAATGATCTTGAACAATAAGGTTTATTTTCTTGCCTTATTTTGTTACATATTCATTGGTCCAAGGAGGGAGGCTTAAGCCACGAAAATAGAAGGCTGTTGATTGCAGAGCAATTATGGCAGCTGGGTAACCAGGGACTATTGCTACACAAGGCAGCAGCTAATTGCCTGACAGAGAAAGGTTATTTGGAGTATAAGTGGAAGTTTAAAATATGAAATCTGTTTGAGACCAAAAAGGCTTTTTTTTCCCACTATTCATACTTCCAATTATTTTAGCTTCTGATATGAGATATTTAAGACTGTTTGTAAGAAAGTACAAAGCTCATGATTCTGTCAAATCAATGATGCTGGATGAGCATGCTCACTACTCTAGCAAACAGTCAATGATCTCCAAGTCTACCAGCTCTTTTCCACTTTTAATATCATCCTTTATATTTGTGACTTCTAAATGTGGAGTCTATTTTTAAGCATGAGCATTCTATTTAATAATAAATTTTATGTAACATTTTTAATTCATTTTGGAATTCAATAAACATTTCTTACAAAAAATAACTTTTTCTATAGTGTAAACTGTATGTTGTCACCATAAAGATCATGAACCGTGGGGCAGTGGTGGCACACGCCTGTAATCCCAGGACTTGGGAGGCAGAGGCAGGTGGATCTCTGTGAGTTCGAGGCCAGCCTAGTCTACAGAGCTAGTCCAGGACAGGCTCCAAAGCTACAGAGAAACCCTGTCTCGAAAAACAAAAAAAAACAAAAACAAAAACAAAACAAAACAAAAAAAACAAAAACATGAACTAAGAGATGTAAATAATATATCACCCACAATTTTACCACTTACAGAAAATTATGGTTAAGATATGTGTGTAAGTTTTCCAGACTTTAAAATTTCATCCTTTCTTCAATATGAAGAATTAAATTAATAATTTTCAATATGAAAATTTTAAGTGTTACACACACATAATTTATAGTGTTCAGGTTTACCAGTCTCAGTTTACCTTTCTTCTCCATCTAATAATGGTCTAGATATCAAACAGACCCACAACTTTTTTTGTTGTTTGCTTTGTTTTGTCTTTGGCAGGGTCTGCCTATGTAGCCCAGGGTATCTTGGAACTTATGATCCTCAGCCTTCTTCTGAATGCTAGGATTAATGTCCTGTCCCACCACACTCATGATAATCACTAGAAAAAAAAAAAAAGAAGTGTGTGTGTGTGTGTGTGTGTGTGTGTGTGTGCGCGCGCGCGCGTGTGCATGCACGCGCGCATGCAGGTGTGTGTACATGAGTGATGGTGCCTGTGGAGGTCAGAAATGGTTGCTGGATCCCACAAAGCTGGAGTTATGGATGGCTGTGGGCCACCTGAGGTGGGTGCTAGGATCCTCTGCAAGAACAATACATGCTTTTAACTACTGAGCCATCTTCCAGGTCCCAGCTTCACCATTTTAATAGAGACCAAGTGTTTTAACATAAGGATGTATCATAATTTAAACAATCCCCTACTTAAGGATGTAAAGTTATGTTTGACCTTTAAGAGTGACAGATTAGCAAACAAGATACAGTACACTGAAATTTTTACAGATCTCTTCTCTTATTAAATAGATTCAGACTAAGAAGTTGCCTAATTGTTGGTTCTTAACACAAATAAATTTAAAAATTAACTAGCCCAGAGAGTCTATGCTCAGTAGTATAGCATCTGTCTACCACTTGAGAAGCCTTGGTTGTCAACTCATAACACTGTAAAAAGGATAAATGTGTATAGGTGATTATTTTATCATTACTGTAATATTATTTAATAATTTCAATGAAATAATCAAAAATGATGATTATTATTTAAAAAATATATCCTTATACAAAACAGGCAGTAATTTCTAATAGTAAAGAATTTATGAAGAGTTCTTAACAATTTTATGTGCATCTTGACTTAAACTTTAAAAACTTACTTTATATAGCTAAAGAAATAGTTACAGAGTTTATTAGAATTTATTTAGGTTTGGTTTGTTTTTTTTTTTTTTTTTTTTCAAGACAGGGTTTCACTGTGTATCCCTGGCTGTCCTGAAACTCATTCTGTAGACCAGCTGGCCTTGAACACACAGAGATCCACTTGTCTCTGCCTCCCAAGTGCTGGGATTAAAGGTGTGCACACCACTGCCCAGCAGTTAATTTTTTTTAAAGTATGTCTCTTATTCCTTGACATCAGTTCATTATAAATTTCAATTGGTATTATCACTCAAATTGATGATAGTAAAAATAATTGCTAAGTTCTCCTACAGAATAAAAATTGATGATTAAAAGTTTAAATGAAATGATTTTTTAAAGCCAAATATAGTCCAGGGACCAGAGAGATAGCTGAGTGTTAAAAGTGCTTATTGATCTTGCAGAGAACCTGGGTTCAGTTTTCAGCACCTACAGGGCAAATCACAGTTGCCTGTAACACTAGCTTCAGGAGATCTGAATCCCTCTTCTGGCTTCTCTGGCCCATGTATGCATGTAGAGAACATACACTCATGCAGGCTCACATATACAAAAATAAGTAAGTAAGTCTTTTTTTTTTTTTTTTTTTGAGCTGAGGATCGAACCCAGGGCCTTGCGCTTGGTAGGCAAGCGCTCTACCACTGAGCTAAATCCCCAACCCTAAATCTTATTTTTAAAAGTGTATTCCAGATGTATGTCTATAATCTCAACACTTAGGATGTGGGAACAGAAAGTACAAAGTTCAAGGTCACTCTCAACTACATACCAAGTCTGAGGTCAAGCAGGGTTACAAGAAAAAAAAGTATATTATAGTAATTCATGGACAACCAAGAGCTGTTCATAAAAACAACAACAACAAAAAGAACCAAGGAGGAGTTGATAAATACTATCCCACTAATAGCATACATCTCTAAAATTTTTGTTGGTAATAATGACACTCTATTTGGACTGACAGCATCTTAAAACGGTCACTATGCCTTACATTTTCCTGAACTGCAAGGTTAGGAACCAACCATGATTCAGAAAGCAGGAAGAGTTTCCTAAGCTACAGCACTAATGAAATACTTATAAGGTTCAGGAATATATATAAGTATTTTCAACCTTTTTTGTAAGACTGGTTAGCACTAGGCATTTTAAACTTTTAACACTGTAATTAAACAAAAGGTAGCAAGGAATCTCAAAAAGATACATTCTAGCACTGTAATTAGAATGCTTCAAAGCCATTAGAAATCAAAGAAAGGTGGTAAGTGAGGCCCCAATTCTGTATCAGTGTATCTAGAAACGGACACAGAACTAAGGTGTCATGGATGGGCTACTTACACACATGGAGGGGATGAGTCCATTGGAGGGTTTTAAAGTTTATTCTTATTTTACTCCTTAATTTTTACATGATTGGTATATGAAATATTAGTATTGAAATAGTATAGAAGCATATAATCTAGAAATAGGCAACCACTGGATCATGCAGTCAACATTCTATTACAGGTAAAACACACTCAAAAATGAACATAGAGGCCAGGCAAGGTAGCCTATGCCTACAACTGCAGCTCGTTGTGGGTGGAGGTGGAAGGAAAGGGAGTTTAAGGCCAATCTGGGCTGAAGTGAGGCCTTGTCTCGAAAGAAAGAAAGAAAGAAAGAAAGAAAGGAAGGAAGAAAGAGAGGGAGAGAGAGAGCGTGCGCACGAGCGAGCAGACAGAAACCACTGCTGTAAGGAATGGAGGCCTGAGTTACTAATCTGTCAGTCAGGCAGTTCTACTTCTCTGAGACTGACAACTTTGTACTGAAGATGTGAAACTTTACATAAAGAATCATTGTTTCACTGGGCGGTGGTGGCGCATGTCTTTAATCCCAGCACTCGGGAGGCAGGGGCAGGCGGATCTCTGTGAGTTCAAGGCCAGCCTGGGCTACAGAGCTAGTCCAGGACAGGCTCCAAAGCTACACAGAGAAACCATCTGGAAAAGCCAAAAAGGAAAAAAAAAAATCATCGTTTCTAAAAGCAAACCCAGGGAAGCTCCAGAGTTTACACATGCTAACTCCTGGTACTGTCAATCTGACAGGTACATTTCTAAGAACCATCATAAGCACTGGCTGGGTTTATTACTATAAACCAATGAAATGTGTGAGGCTACTGAAAAGGGAAACAAGTACTTTAAAGACTTACAGGTTTCGTAAGTCAAAGGAGACACAAATGAGTGTGTGTCTTTCACACATAAAAAACAGTCAGGACAATACTCAATACAGGTCACAAGAAAAGGACAGAACACATCTATCTGTGTCTTAGCTGGCCAGAACCTATCACCTTTATTCTTTATTTTCAAAGGGGCAGTGTGGGCTTTCCAGGATGAGACAGAAAAGACTCTCAATCTCTTGACAACCAAGGAAAGAAGAGCTCAAAGAATCCAGAATTAGCTAATCTGAGAAGATGATGGGTGGATTTAAGAATTGATTATGTAAAGTTCTCTATATAGAGGACAGAGACAAGGTATTCCACTAAAATTACAATATGTAGACATGAATTTAACTGGTTACTAATAAAATAACTGTAGAAATATCACATAAAATTTCTGACAGTGAAAATTGGGAATATTTAATAACCTTCATCAAAAGGAATTTCTGCAAACCAAGCAACAAAAACAATTTCCTATTGTTACAGAATATTGTTGTCCTCTAGGCATGACATGGCCACTGCCATCTCAAAGTCATAGCCGCTGTGATGATCAGCCCTCAGGAGACCTTCACAAGACTGGGCCAGTCCCTCATAGAAGGAAAGCGTGAAGGGAAGCCTGTGGCAGTTTCAATGAGATGTTGCCACCCATAAGTCTTGGGCATTTGAATATTTGGCCCCCAGTTGTAGGCACTGTTTGGGGGCTTAGGAGGTGTGGCCTTGCTGGAGGAAGTGTGTCACTGGGGGTTAGCTCTGAGGTTTCAAAAGTTGTATGCCATTCCTAGTTAGTGCTCTCTCTGCTTCCTCTTTATAGTTCAAGATGTGACCCATCAGCTGCTGCTCTAGCCTCCATGTCTCCTACCTGCTACAATACTGTCCCTTGTCACTATGGACCCTAACCCTCTTTAACCATAAGCTCTAAATAAACCCCCTTTTCTACAGTTGCCTTGGACATGGTGTTTTATCACAGCAGTAGAAAAGTCACTAACACAGACCCTTTCCTGAAATTTTAGCTTCTCCTTGCTCTTATGTCCTAATCCAGCTCCATGTGCCGCCAGGAATGATCAGAGTATCTAAGCAGTGGAAACTAACTGAAAAGCAGATTTCATCTATGCAGCTTCAGGAAGGAACTTACCTATGACCCAGGCTAGGGTGCAACTTTTTAATGATGTATCTGTTTAGGCATCATTTATAAGCCTATAAATAGGCCCAAGAAACCCAGCTAGTTTACCTAGCTGGACTTGGATGGACTCATTCTCCTGGTCTGCTGCTAGTGTGCCCTATCTGAGGTACATATACATTTGTTATGTCTCCCCAGGAAAAGATATACAACAGCTATTACATGGGATCATTTAAATTTGCCAATCATGCCTGCTAAGACAACAAAAAACCTGATTTCAATTCTTCATGCTAATAACTAAATTTCAATGCCTTTAAGAATATATTGTCAGTTTACTAAGAGGTTATTGATGTGAGATATTTGTACACAGTGTGAAAATGTATTGCTGTGACTGGTGTAATAAAAAGCTGAATGGCCAGTAGCTAGGAAGAGGTCAGGGAGGACTTTGGGGGACAGAGAGGACTCTGGGAAGAAGAAGGGAGGAGTTGCCAGCCAGATGGAGAGGAAGTAGGTGGTGGAAGATGAAAGAGAGGTAATGCTATGTGAGCGAATGTAGATTAATAGAAATGGGTTAATTTAAGAGCTAATGGAGACAAGCTTAAGCTGAAGTTCAAGTTTTTATAATAAGTCTCCGTGTCGTTATTCGGGAGCTGACAGGACAGAAGACTTGTTACAAATTATCATTTACTTTAAACCTAAAGAAGTCAATTTTTCATTTAAGATATTGATAATGGTTAGACCATGAGAGTTAATAATGCCCATGGAGATTGGCAGCATGTAAAATTCAGATTACAAGTATAAATACAATAGTGGCGATCAACTAATCTAATGGCCATAATACATACGGGTTCAGCAAGTTTATTTGTTTGAGGTTAATTAAAGACATGCTCATTTGTGTAACTGATATAAGTACCAAGAAAGCAGGTACATTTGTAAATAATAATACCTCAGGTTGAGTTTTAACATACAACAGCTGGCCATGGTTGTACACAACTATGATCCCAGCACTCCAGAGGCTGAAGTGGGAGGATCATAGGTTGAAGGTCAGCCTGGGCTACATAGCAAAAAACAGGAAGGAACTAAAGGAAGGAGGAAAATAAATGGTAGCCATTTTCCCCACATTTGCTATAACTTTGACTATTTTGAAAATGCTTAACAAATTTGAAGATATTAGCGTTCTAAAACCAAGAACATCTGAGAAATAACTGCAGGAGTAACTCTTTTTTGCTGTCTCACCACTGACAGGATGTAAAGGAATGTTGGGTTGTAACAAACACTACCATTGGAGCAGAGGACAGGCTTGGCGGCTGCCCTGGTTGGTTTCCTGAGTGCTGTGGTAATCGAGCAGGATCCTCAGACTGCTCCGCAGGAAACTGGACAGCAGCAGGTTGCTGAGACAATTCCACCTTCTTATTTGACCCATCCAATCTGCTGCTTCTCTCTAAGGCAATCAGGTCACGGATTTTCTGCAGCTGCTCCACTGAGGCTTTTTTGGGAAAGATAAGATGTGTTTCTCCCTGGAATTTACAGAATTGAGAAAAATCTTAACTTCTGCTTTACACTGACAGTCATTCTTATACACAGTGAAACCAATACTACTGAATGTATTCTATCTTTTTTTAAAAATAAATATTTTATTTTTTATATGTATGGGAATTTTGACTGCATATAAGTGTCTTGTGCACTGTGTATGTGCCTGGTGCCCAGGGAAGCCAGGAGGGTGCTGGCTCCACTGGAATTGGAGTTACAGATGTTTTTGAGCTGCCATGTGGGTCTGTCGGTTCCTCTTGAAGAGTAGGCAACACTCTTAACCATGGCACCATCTTTGCAGCCCTGAAGGCATCATATCTCAAGAAATATACTAGTTTTTAAACAAAATTAAGGAAATGTGTTTCTTTGCTAGCATATAAAGCTTAGCATATTTATTGTAGTTCAAGGGACCTTTACTTATTTTACTTTACTTTTTGTGACAGGTCTCTTATATCCCAGGCCAGCCTTGAGTTTACTCTCTAGCTGAGGATGACCTTGAACTTCCTAATCTTCCTCTGAGTCTACTTCCTAAATGCTGGGATTATAGACATGTACCACCAAGCTCAGTCATTGCCTGGGCTGGGGCTTGAACCTATGGCTTCATGCATACGTGGCCAGCAGCACTCTACCAACTGACCTACATCCCTAGTCTTAGGAGAACTTTAGAAAAATGCAACATTTAGAATAGATTATAAGAGTGGCAAAATGCATATCCCCAAATTCTCTGCAATAAAATAAAATACTGTAAGCTTCTATTAAATTCCATACAAAGTAATGGCAGTAGAAAAACTGCCATACAAAAGGCCTGAGCCAGGAGGCTGAGACTACAATCTCAGCTACTCAGGACACTGAGAAACAGAATCCCCAAATCAATGAAGGCCTGGGAAAGCTAGTGAGATGGTCTCACAATATAGTTGTGTTTTTTTTAAGCCTGGAGATATAGGTCAGTGGGATACATTGGCTGCCTAGCATTTATGAAGAACAAGGTTCAGTCCCCAGTATAGATGTTTGTTTGTTTTTGTTTTTAAACACAATGAAAAGATCAAGAAGGTATTGTATAAAACTACTGAGAAGCTATGTGACACATAGTAATATAAATATGATTGACAACAATTAATTGGCTATCTCAAAATAGTTAATAGCATTTTTAATGTTCCCAAAGAAATAATGTCTGAGGTGATAGATATGTTAGTTATCTTGACCTGGTTTAATAAATTGTATACAATAGTAATAATAATAATAGTTGTGTACAATTGTAACTAAAACATTTTTTTATATAAAAGTTATATGACAATTTCTAAACCCAAGCCTTTAGAAAATTGCTACATCAGAAGTGTGTTTGGGTGTCCACCATTTTCCAAGAGCAGTTAAAAGTACACACTGACAGTTAATTTGAAAATACGGATATAATTGTTTTGTAGTGCTAGGAGTCTTATACACACTAGGCAAGTCCTCTACCCTCATGCAACATCTTTAGCCCCAAACTATAGACTTATTTATTTATTCCTTCCTTTCTTTTTTTAATTCAGGGTCTCACTGGGTAGTTCTGGCTTCTCCAGAACTCATTATGCAGACTGAGTGGGCCTTGAATTCATAGATTTTCCTGCCTCTGCCTCCTGAATGTACCACCAGGCCTGGTACTATAGATTATTTTCTTAAAAATGTACTTATTTTTTAAATATATATCTATCTGTGTTGAGGTCTGTGCAAGTGCCCACAAAGACCCGAAGATGGCATTGGAGCTTCTGGAACTGGAGTTATAGGCCTTTGTGAGGCCCTGGGTGTAGGTGATGAGAGTCAAACCCAGGTCCTCTGCAAGAGGAGCAAATGTTCTCAACAGCTGAGTCATCTCTCCAGCGTTCTCCAACTCCCACAAAACAAAACAAAAAACCCTAGATTATTAACAGGAACGGAAAAGTCCTCTAAACAAGACAGAACAAAAATAAGCAATTTTTGTTGAAATTAATTAAATGCATATCCATAACACAGACTGCTTTAATATAAATATTACACAAAACTCCTAATTTAAAATAGTACATTGTAAATCAAGAAAACAGGTAAAGTGAAAATATAGCCAACCAAGTTTCAAGGCATTGAAAAGGAACAGTGGCAAACAGTAATTTTACCAACTGTAACGTGATTGAAAGTTGTTACCACACACGGCAGCCACACCCGTTGTGTTGGCTAGTTTTTTTTAACTTGACATAGGCTAGAGTCATCTGAAAGGAGGGAACCCCAATTTAGAAAATGCCTCCATAAGATCAGACTATAGACAAACCTGTAGACATTTCATCAATTAGTGATTGACGGGGGAGGGCCCAGCTCATTGTGGGAGGGGACACCTCCCGGGCTGGTGGTCCTGGGTTCTAAGCAGGCTTAGCAAACAATAACAAGCAAGCCAGGAAGTTCCACTCCTCCACTGCCTTAGCATCAGCTCCTGCCTCTAATTTCCTGACCTGATTCAGTTCTAGTCCTTACAATCAAGAACTGTGATATGTAAGTGTAAGCAAAATAAAGCCTTTCCTCCTCAAGTTGCTTCTGGTCATGGTGCTTGGTCATGGCAGCAACAGTGACCCTAAGACACCTGCAGATCATTTAAAACAACTGAAAATGACTATTTCCCTGGTAATAGCAGGGTGCTGGAATTAAGTAACAACAACAGAAAACCTCATTACACACAATCCTTTTTTAAATGTACATGATGCTTCATGTATTTATTAACCATATTAGCTATAAAAATTAATTTCTACCACTCATGGTGTTGATGTAGTATAGGTACTGTACAAGCATTTCACGTATATTCTCTCCACTAATTCTCAGAACCATCTGAAAGGCTGTAATTTTACCATTTACATACATTTTATGTGGAAATACAATGGCTCAGAGAAGTTGAATAATCTAACTGGTGCTCACTCCTAATGAGTTGGGCTTTTCCAACTTTGGAAAGGAAGTGAAGAATGGTGAATACCAGAGACGGGGATAGAGACAGGTATGCGGCAGGTCAATGGGTACAGTGCTACAGCTAGAGTACATTCTGGTGTGGTTTTGGTATAGCAGAGTGAATGTGGTTACGACTGTGCAGTTCTATCTCCAGAGGATTTTGAATGTACTCACCATGATGGGCATGCCAACTATCTTGATTTGATTATTACCTCATGTATATACACAAATCAGACATCACATAGGACCTCACAGAAATGTGTAAAATAGTACATGTCAATAAAAAACAAAACAAAACAAAGATCTGTCTGTAACCCCAGTACTGAGGAAGCCAAAACAGCAAAACCCCAAGTTGAGGCCAGCCTGAACTCCATAGTGAGTTTCAAGACAGGCTGTCTCAGAAAACAAACAAACAAACAAACAAACAAATAATAAAAGTTTTAAAAAAGGGAAACTATTTCACATCTATGTACCATCTGTTGGAGGCTTCTGGGGAGCTGGTGTTAGTGAAGCAGAACTGAAAATGCAGGAGGTAGTCTGTGGGGAAATGGAACCAAAACTGACCTCTGGCCAAAATGGAACTGGTATATATCTGGGTTAAGTATGGAGCAACTACATATCTGGATCTATATCTCAGTCCACACCTCAGAACCCCAAGAGGACAGAGGTGTGGCTCTAACCAATCCTAAAAATGATAACTATGGCCAATATGTTCTTATTAAAAATGCTTAATCCATAGCACATTTTCATAAAGGTCAAAATTACTGGCTAAATATAATAGATCCAAGAACATTTTAAGAAATCAAGAATTCTAAGATTCAACAAACCTGCTTATGAAAACATTTTTTTTTTTTTTTTTCAAGACAATTCTCACTGCAGGATGTTTAGCAAATCTGGCCCATGACAACTAAACGCCAGTAATGTTTCAGAAAACCAAACCCAAACTGTTCTGCCAGATTTCCCATGCTTCCTCCTTACCTTACCAAAGTGGGAAAGCAGATGCAGGTGGAGGACAGACAGGTCTGGCTCCTGCTGAGAACTTCCCCACTACACTAAACTGCAGATCAAAAGACTTTTGGATCCCAGTCTTCCTCAACATCACTTGTAATTTTCAAGATTTTAAGATACCTTTGTAATTTCAGGGTAAACATCAGATGTACCTTTCAACTTAAAAGCCTATCAAAACTCCTAATATGTGTTCAGCTATATTAGTCCTTCACAAAACTTAGTCACACTGATGAAACAGTTACTTCAGATCTGTCCTGAAGTATAAAGTCTAAAGAGTGCCAGAAAACAAATATGATTTCATTTTATCAGAACACTGACTCCATTTACATCAAATACTACTCCAAATCTCAGAGTAGTCTATTACCTGGCATGGAGGAGACCAACCATGACAAATGCCGAACATTGAGACGTTTTCTTGGGTATGGGCCAAAACTACTAAAGTCCTTGGCAAATTAGGTCAGAGGATTACCCTACCTAGCACACAAATATTTGTTGGGTGAAAGACAAATATGATTCCCTTCAATCTGTGACCCTTCAACAATGAGAAACTGATACAACTTCTATATGTCAATTACTAAGTTTTCTTGCCTAATTTTGTCTTCATTTCCTTGCACAGAATCAGAAGTGATCTCATTTTTCTCTCTATATAGTTTGAAATTCTCTACATTCCGATGTTTATATATAATCTGTAATCAGATGATACCATGCTTTATAATCCTGGCCTGATCTCTTTTGAATTGTGGGCTTATCTTATTCAACTGACTAATATTTCTACTTAAACAGTATTTAATAGCAAAGTAGTCAAACCTGTCCAAAACCCATGTAGTACTTTTTCCCTTAAAAACCGCCACTTTCCAAGATTCTTTTTTTCATCTCATTTAGTGGTACTCTTATTGACTTAGTGTCTGAAACCTAAAGCTAGATGTCCCCAATTTCTTCCTTTCCCCTTCCATAAGACTTTTAATTTATCAAGAACTATTGGCTCCTCTACACACGAACACATATGTAATTCCTGAATCCATCTAGCTCTCCTCTCTCTGCCATCAGTACATAATTCAACAAATGTTTCCAGCCTCCTATCCGTGCTGTAAGAGCGATCCTCTGGGAGCTAGGAATACCAGAGACAGAGCAGGTAAAGGTTCTTCCAACATTTACATAACCACTGCCATGCCTTGTGAGACTGTTTTAACAAGCTAAATTTGTTTTCCTGTACCATCTCTTGCCTGCACTCCAGATTATCCAGAATATTCTCTTTACAATAACTAAAGTAATATTTGAAAATATCTTCCCCGCTTATAACTTTCCCATGGCCTCAATATCAGTTCCTTTTCTTGTCTCTGTGACAGAGTTATCTGACAGAAACAATTGAAAGGAGGAAGGATTTATTTTGGCTCAGGTTCAGTGGGTTCAGTCCCTAGTCACTTGGCAACATGTTTCTAGGCCTACGGCTAGGCAGAATAACATGGTGGTGGGATCATGTGAAGGAGGCATCTCTAGTCAGACAGGAAGGATATCAGAGCAGCAACAGAAGGAGACCAGGGTAAGAGATAGCATCCAAAGACATGTTCCTAGAGATCTACTTCTTCCACTGAAGCCCCACCTCCATAGTTCTACCCACTTAATTAATCTACTCCAAGTTTGAATCCCTCAAGGGATTCGACCTTTCATTTAGTCATGGACATCCTGAACTGTCTCTGGAAATACTCCCACAGATAAGGGGTATGTTTTACTTAACTCCCAGGTGTATATCAGTCTAATCAAACTGATAATCAAGATTAACTTGATCATAGCTTCCTCTCTTTCAAAAGAGTCTACATCAGTATAAGCCTGGTCTCTGTCTACCCCTAAAGCTATCTTCTGTGTCAGAGCTACTACAGCTAGAAGCCCTTTGTGCATGCCAATCCTCTGCATGAACTGAGTGAGTTTCAGATACCCGAGCGGTTTCTTATCATTCAGGTCCTACCTTTATCTCCTCAGAAGCTTTCCCTGGTCACTACTGAGTGCAACTCTGATTGCTATGTGTAGCACGAATCTTAGAAGGTCTTATTAATAAAAACAAACCTAGGGCCAAGTACTGGGGTCAACACTGGAAGATCAGAGTAGCAGAACAAGCCACAGCCACCTCACCTTACAATTCCTCAGCTGATCCAGTTTCCTCAGACTGGAAGCCTCTGAGTACTTATCTAAATGGATCACAGCTGAACTACTTCTAGAAAGCCTGAAAGTTCCTGGTCCTCACACCTTATATACCTTTCTGCCATCACTTCCTGGGATCAAAGGCATGAGTCACCATGCCTGGCTGTTTCTAGTGTGGCTTTGAACTCACAGAGATCCAGATGAATCTCTGCCCCTGGAATGCTAGGATTAAAAGCGTGTGCTACCACTGCCTAACCTCTATGTTTAATATTATGGCTGTTCTGTTCTCTGACCCCAGATAAGTTTATTGGGGTGCACAATATATTAACCACAGCTATGAGTACAGCTTATATTATATTAACTTACCACGCTACATCCTCATGGTGTGCAATAGAATTTGGTTAAGAAGAGTAGATGGGAAGAAAAGCACATCCTATTTCTTTAACAAAGTCTACAGATGCTCACTCTGACAGGCACTGGCACTTGTAGTCCTGCTCAACTTCCAACGTCCTACACATTGGTAATAGGGAGCACAGAAGATTCAGAATCTGCTGTCTGTCTTTTAGAGACAGTTTAGTATGTAATCCAGGCTGCCCCGAACTCACAGTCTTTCAGCCTCAGCTTCCCAAGTATGTAACTCTACAGAATATGCCAGCATGCCTGGCTAAAATTCACAATTCGGATAATTATGTTTATTGTGTTATCTCTGCCACAAGGTTTGAGAGGATGGAAATACCAAACTCTTCCTGTGAAATAAAATGACAAAACAGCTTGAGCTTCCTGTCACAGAAGACAGCCATTCTGAGGGCACGTGAACGCCTCTTTTCTGTAGTGTTTCACTGTTTTCTTACTGGAGACAACAGTGATACCTTAGGATTCACTGCCTACTCAGAAAGCCAGTGCTTGCTAGAAGACTGCAGGGACCACGTTTCATCTTTGGGTTGTATTTGACTCTCTTTATTCTAAATCAATGAGACTTGTAAGAATTCTACCTGTAAGGGTTAGGGATTTAGCTCAGTGGTAGAGCGCTTGCCTAGCAAGTGCAAGGCCCTGGATTTGATCCTCAGCTAAAAAAAAAAAAAAAAAAAGAATCCTACCTGTAGAAACTTGTTACGTTTTTATCCTGACTTCACTGTATTTAAAAAATGTCTAATGGGTTTAAAAAAAAAAAAAAAAACTAGTTCTACACATTTTCAAAATGATCAATTAAAAATAATATTTCATTCAAACAACTATTCACCACTACCATTGACTTCTTTGCACATGAAGGGGAGGAAACCCTTACACATACTCACCTCTTCAAAGCCCATTTCAAACAAACACTCAACGGCTCCTCTGACAGGCAGGAGTCTAGTAGAAAAAGCTGTGTTTCCAATACGGATGGATCTGTATTTTTCATCGTTGGGGTTTCTGATTTAAAAAAAGATAATATAATGGATAATATGTAGCAACTTATCCTTTTAAGAGTTTATGTTTCTTTTCACATTTTATATCAGCTGCACTCCTACATAGCAGTATAGGTTCCAACTTTAGAGTGAGCAGTCCAGACAAGCAGTTCAGTTTCATGATCCTTACCTCTGTACTACAGAGTACTTCTATTGTCCAACTTTATGGATGACAGTATTAATGCTGCCATAGGAAATTGTGTGACATTTCAATTCTATGTTGTTACAGCTAAATACTGTAGTGGGTAGCTGTTCCAGCTTTGACCTGGAAGTGCCATCCCCTTTGAGGCTTCGGTAACTGTCATGAATACAAGGCGGAGCCGAGAGAGGACCCTGAAGACCCAAGATCCGGATGAGCCAGCTCTCTTAGTGCCTGGATCCTGGACGCTGGAGATGGACCGAGCAGAGTTCTCCAGAGAACACCGCCGGACTGCGCTACACTTTTCCCAGACCCTGTAACCTACCTATCCCCTCACTTGTAAGTTACCCCACAAAATAAACTTCCCTTTTAACTACGTGGAGTTGCCTTAATATTTAAACCAACAAAATACCTTTTGAGTTTTTTAGGTTTCTAAAAGAAAATAAACAACAGTAGCTCCAGGCAGAGGGTAGAAACTTCGCTTGTTCTGAGGGATCCTATCATCTATAATGGTGCCCATGGCACAAAAATGGTGATGAAGAAGCCTTGTGAACTGAAACCTGGCTAAAGAAGCTTTGCTTCCAGCATGAACCTTAATGGTCACTTACCTTCCTTTCCTCCCTGGACCAATGACTGTTTTTACTATAAGTTTCTACCTTAGTTCAAAATGTTTTTTAGTACAGGAAGTAAGGTAATGAAAGGAAAACATGAATAATCAAGGACAAAGCATAAGCACTACTGCTTAACTAGTGTACATTAGTGCTGGTCTACAGCCTCTGGTCCACAAGAGCTGGAAGACTGAGTGGTCAGTGACTGTTATAACAACCTGATAATACCATGAGATTTCTACTGTATTCTGTAAAATTTGTAGGTTCGAAAAGGACTGGACGTTGGAAAAAAAATTATTTCCACAAATGATTTCAGAAGCAAGCAGACTGTTGGGAGCTAAGGACAGTTTATCCTCTCTACATTTATTCTGTGCATTAGACCAGGGTTTCTCAATCTTGACACCCACCACATTTAGAATACAGCTGAGGGGTGAGTCCTTATGCAACACAGAAGGCTCACCATCTCTGCTTTCCATGGCATACCATTTAAACAAAAAATAAATAAGTTATTAAATGACCCCAACATTTGTCGGTGCTAAACAGATAATTGTGACTTCTCATGATACATGCCACAAGGTGACAAACATGTCAGTGCCACCACAATCGTATATCCCAGTTTAAAAACACAGCTTTTTTAATGTTCCCAATAGCTTCTATGGCTCTATATGATCATTACATATTACTTATTGGCTTTTATCATACATACTACAGAGTCTAGCAATGGCGATCATATCTAGTTTCCAGATGCTTTTTCTTTTTGCTTTGTTTCACCCAGGCTGGCCTCAAACTCAGAATTCTCCTGTCTCAGGCTCCTAGTTGCTTGAATAAGTTATGCATGCCAAACCCAAATGTTTTTTTAAAATAATTTAAAAATATCAAGCAGACTTGCATGAGCTTAAGTATAGACTAAGACCAAATGTTGGCCCTGCCATGTCCTGGCCCTGTGGACATTGGCTTTAATTTTTGCTTGATTCTCCATCAACTTCATTTGCTCTGCAGATTTTTCTCCTTGTGTTGTCACACTTTGATGGTTCCCCTCACACACACACACACACGCACGCACACGCACGCACGCCCCTCTGATATCTATTAATACTTCTGTAAGTTGTAACAGTTACTGCACTTGTTAGCAGTTACCCTGTGTCTTGGACACTTTCTGAAGGGTGGTTTTGCTGATGTTAAGAGCGGAGTCTTGAGAAGCAGCAGAGTGCTTGTATCTGTTCAATTGCCACTTTGAAAATATTTTGTCTTCCTAGTTGTTTTACTCTCATAGTTATCTACCAAGTTACTAAAATTTCAGAAAAATAACATTTGCTTTTGCATTTGAATCAGGTAAGAAAAGTAATACTATCCCCCCCACTCCCCCCTTTTTTTGGAAACAGGGTCTTGGCCTTAGGAAGGATACAGGAAAATCACTGGCCCCACCTCTCCATCCACTGTCCTTACAAGCAAACACTGTGTACTTATCAAAGTATAGTGATGTATGCCTAGAGTTCCTGTTGTTGTTGTTGTTGTCTGGTTTTGGTCTTTTTTGGGGAGCCCACCACCCAACTCCCAAACTAATCACTCACAGAGCCTTATTCTTAACTATGAATGCCTGGCCTTAGCTTGGTTTATTTTTAGTCAGCTTTTCTTAACTTTAAATTAACCCATCTGTCTTTAGACTCTGGGCTTTTCTCATTCCCTTACTTCAGTAAATCCTACTCTTACTCCGTGGCTTGCTGTGTAGCTTGGGTGGCTGGCCCCTGATGTCCTCCTCCTTCTCTGGCTGCTACTCCTTCTCCCTTCTTTCCCAGATTTCTCCATCTATATCTTCTCTCTGCCTGCCAGCCCTGCCTATCCTTTCTCCTGCCTTGCTACTGGCTAGTTCTTTATTAGACTATCATGTGTTTTACTCAGACACAGTAACACAGCTTCACAGAGTTAAACAAATGCAACATAAACAAAAGTAACACAGCTTAAAATAATATTTCCCAACAAATCCCAACAGGCCACTCCTAGCCACATGATGAAACGGTCTCAAAAACATAACAAAAACAATTCTCAATAACCAACCAACAAACAAACCAACAAACCCCACCAGTGAGATACAAGACTAAACAAACAAAAATAGCTGAACGCAGGGAAGAGAGTTGTAGAATAGTGGGGTGATGACAGGGAAGGGAATGAAGAATAAACAATAGACTACAAACATGTATGAAATTTAAAAAAACCAATATAATCAAATACCGCACCAAACCTGTAAACTAATTTAACAGAAATAATAATACATAAAACGATAATAGATATCCTCAGTAGTAGCTATGTGTGTGCCAAGTCCTTTATTTCTATATTTTATGGCAATCCTAGAATAGAGTATTTTTTTCTAAAAATATGGAACGCTTCACGAATTTGCGTGTCATCCTTGTGCAGGGGCCATGCTAATCTTTCTGTATCATTCCAATGTTAGTCTATGTGCTGCCAAAGCGAGCACAGATAGAGTATCTTTATCCCTTTCATAAGTAAGGGACCTCAAACTTGGAAATGATTCATGAATCGCCTATGATCATACTTAAAAAGTTGACAAGAATTGAAGTGTACTGCTCTAGATATAAAGTCTAAACACACTCTACCACATGAGCTGCCCACAAACTCACCAACCCTTAACATTCAATTTCTCTGTGTGTCAGTGGGAAGCTACATTACAAACTAAAGTCAGGTTAGTCTTCTCTTACTTCTTGCACGGTCACTGAAAATCGTGGACCTCTGTCCATGTCTTCATTCTGTCGGCATTTATGATTATGATTACAATTAATGCCTGTTTCTTCTATTGCTGCTCCTCATGAAACTCCACTCCAGGAATCCTGAGTTCCCTTCACCTATCACCTCACAGAACTGTCCTCTGCCGCTCCCCCAATTGGTCCTACCTTACCAAACCTCTTCTCTACTGTCTCCTAACATAAGAGCACGCACACACACAGAAACACTATCTTGGAATTGCTCTTTGATGTTACACTATAAGCTATTTTCCATACCTGTTTTTTCTCGCAAATATATTTATATTCTTTGAACAGAGAAACTACTTTCAATTCTTGGTTCTTCCCAATAACACCCAGTATAGTCAATAATAACTGTGTGTGCTTTGTAAACAAAATTACTGAACTATCAAATATGTACATTAAAGAATGAATGAATTAGAGGCTGGGGATACACTCAGGTGGTAGAGTGCTTGCCTAGCATTCATGAAGCCCCGGGTTCAATCTCTAGCACCTCATAACACTAAGTGTGAGAGCCCATGCCTGTAATTTAGAGGTGTAGGTAGGAGGATATGAAATTTGAGATCATTTTCTGATAACATGTCAAGTTCTAGGCCAAACCTGGATACATGAATCAAATTAGCCAGACAGCCTAGCCATGATGTCAGTGAAACTGATACAGAGTTGTTCTGTTTTGCTTTGAACAAAGTAGATAGCAAGCTCTTTTTATCTAAAACTTGGGGGAAGCTTTTGCATACAAAGTAGCTCATACTTCTCTCTGTATTTTAATTAGATTTATTACTGCTGGGGATATGATAAACATCATTCAAGCAGAAATTTAAAAGTATTATTTCACTGGAGATTACAGCAACAAGCATCAGTTTAAAAATATCCTAATGAAAATTTTATTTGCAATTCCATTCTATAAACTGTTCTGAGACTGAGGACAATATGCTTTTTAAAGTGCTTTCATTCTGCTGCTAGTGGATTAAAAAAAAATAGCAATGGAAACGGAAACCTGATTTTTCTCTGCTCAAATTAGAGAAGTGCAATTGTAATGTGTGGGGAGGGCCTATGAAGACATCTGGGGCTTTCCTTAAGAGTTAGGAAGTCACTGGATTTGAATACAGAGAAAAAGACACCACCCCCAACCAAGCCAGACCTTTAATTCTAAGAACACAAGGACACTGTCACTGAAAACAAGCTAAAAGAGCAATTTTTCACATCAGTCTTAATCTTTTAGTTACAAACTTCTGATTTCCTTTTTAGACAAAAAACTCAAGATCAGAAATACAAGTCACATTAAAGACTGTGAAATGAACCAGTTTCTTTTAGAAGTTTAGTAAACGTTCACAATGATGGTTATGATCCCAATCATTGTCTGCATGCAAAGCTGTCCTTCAAGTACCCTGATCTTAGCATCTTTGGTTTCAGTGTACTCAAAGCAGAACCATCTTCTCAAACCCCTCCCTCTATTCTGTACAGGGGATGGGGTGGGGGACTCGAGAATTCAGGAGGAAATTTCAGCTGTAGGCTCTCAAGAGTCAAGCCTATGCGTTCTTTCAGAGTCCATGGGCATCTTGTACTGTGAGGTGCTGTTTGATCTAAGGTTAAAAAAGGTTAAGCTGAGGTGTCACAAAGGAGGGTGATGGTCACACAGGTCACAATTATGTAGCTGTGAGCTGGCTCGATGCTGATGCTGCATAACATGGCATATAATCACATACGTTTACTTTCAAATCACTAATGATACCTAAACGAACAATTCTTGTTAGGGTGGCTCACACCTGCAATCTCAGCACTCAGGTCCAGACAGGAGGATTGGCATGAGTTCTGGGCTACAGAGCAAGTTTCAAGCCAGCCTGGGCTATACAGGACTGCACCCCGTCTCAAACAAACCGCTTCCAACTCATTGGCCTAACACTGGGAGACTTCCTACAGACTTCATGTCAGTGTACTTGTAAGAGCCAGCGCCGGGGCGTGACGTCAGCCAGCACCTTAGCCTCCTAACCTCCCTGCACGCCCCTCCTGCACGCCTTCCCCAAACAAGCCCCCTTTCCCCCAAAGAGCTGCAGCAGGGGCTGCCTCCAGCTTCCAACGACGACCCGGTGAGAAGCAGCTGTGGAGAGTGCTGCCCTCTGAACGAAAGTGGCTTCTCCAGCACGCTTTCCTTCCCAACTCTTTAGGAGTCAGGTTGAAGAAAAACCCAGACATTAATAGGAAGTTCGTAACTTTAAACCACAAATGTTTCAACCACCAAACACGGCGTAAATATTTAACCCGCACTCGGGCTGGGTCACGGAGCCGGGACCCTGCAGTGAGATGGGACGCCAGGGCTGTCAGCGGCGTGACAACCTCGGCGAGCCCTCGTCGCCCAGCCCGCCCCGCCTCAGGCCCGAGCGCCGGCGGCCCCGCCCGTCTGCGGCTCTCCGGCTCCAGGGCCCCGGCTGCACCTCAGGATGTTGTCGGCGTAGGTGAGCAGCAGCTTGGAGGCCTCCAGAAAGGTCTCCGGGGTGTTCTGGCAGAGTTCGGCCACGGCTGGGGATGCCGAGCTCGACGAGCTGCCCAGGGCGGCCGACGCCATGGCTGAGCCGCGGCCTCTGCCACCTCGCGCGCCGCGGCCCGCACTGAGCAGGCGCCGAGCGCCTAGGCCGCCGCAGAGGCCTGAGGCCAGGGGGCGGGGCGGGGCGGGGCGGGGCCTCGGCGCCGAGGGGCGGGGCGCCGCGGAGGACAGGGGCGTTGTGGGCGGGGCTAGGTATGGAGAGGCGGATCTGGAGGAGAGGCGTGTGGGTAGTGGTTGTGCGGGGCAGGAGTCCACAGATATTTTTACAGCCTTCCCTTCACGACAGATAAATGTTGTTTGTGGAAGAAAAGACTCCAGAAAGAAGAGCACGTTTTTGTTTTGTCTTTTTTTGTGGGGGCGAGGGGGGTGGGATTTGGTCTGTGGCCTAGGCTGGCCTCAAACTCTTGATTTTGCACAGTCCCGCCTCAGCCTGGGATTACAGGCGGCTGGCTTCAGGAACAAATGCACTGCTCTGAACTCACCTGGTTTTCCGATTTGTGTATTCTTTTCCGAATTAGGTTGGTGAACATCACGTCAAGTCCTCACTCACAAGGTATGATTCTACTGTAAGGAGCATCTTTTAACAGCATATTGCACCCTATTAAGGAGTTGGGGACTCAGTTTATTATGTGGCGACCCACATAAAACACGTACACAGTAATAGAATAAAATGAACAAAGAGAGCAAAGTTTGTGCACACTGCATCTTTTGACTTATACATGCATATTGTCTACCTGTGTCCTTTATTTAATCTTAGAAAATGAATTCAGGGCTGCAGAGATGGCTCAGCGGTTAAAGCACTGACTGCTCTTCCAGAGGACCTGGGTTCAATTCCCAGCACCCACAAAGCAGCTCACAGCTGTCTATAACTCCAGTTCCACGGGACCCAGCACCCATTACAAAACATCAATGCACATTTTAAAAAAAGGAAAGAAAATGAATCCCTAATCTCTTTTGACAGATGAGTATTCAGAAGTTCTAGAAGAATTCTTAGAAGGAATTGCTCAGAAATACTAGAAGATTTCAAAATTAAAAAGCAACAAATAATAAGTTCAGCCAATGCCTCACCATACCCTTGATAGAATACTTTATCAAGAACTTTTTCTTTTTTGTAGAAATTCCAAACTTCAACAAATGTGTTTGGTCCTTGTCACTGGGATTGAACCCTAGGGGCTTTCTCACATGCTAGGCAGTGGTTCCAGCACTGAACTACACACTCAACCCTTAATTTAATTTTTTCCCCTCTGGAACTCACTCTGTAGACCAGGCTTCTGTTGAACTCAGAGATCTACCTGCCTCTGCCTCCCAAGTGCTGTGATTAAAAGTGTGTGCCACCACCCCCACCTGGCTTTATTATTACTTTTTAATGTTGCAATGTCACTAAGGGTGGACTTGATCTCGATTCATAGCCCAGTCAGACCAGGAGCTTTCCATACTCCACTCTCTTGAGTAGCTGGGGTTCCGTGTATGAACCACAAGGCTTGGCCAGCACGTATCTCTTGGCCTTGTGTTTTCAAGGTATTTACTCATTCAATTTTTTCTCTTGACACTTATTATCTGTTGCTTTTTAATTTTGAAATCTTCTTGTATTTCTGAGCAATTTCTTCTAAGAATTCTTCTAGAACTTCTGAATACTCATCTGTCAAATAGACCTAAATTTTTAGCAATTAGGTTTGTAGACCAACTTCAAAAATGTGTGTTCAGGTGGGCATATTGGCAAATCCCAGAACTTGGGAGGTAGAGGCAGAAGAATGAAAAGTTCAAGCTTAGCCTTGGTTTCAGTGTAAACTTGAGACCAGCCTGGGCTACACCAGACCCTGTTAACATACCCAGTGTACACACACCACTACCACCAAGAACAACAATCAAAGACTTGAAAGGAGGAGGGAGCGGGAGGTAGAAAAAGAGTGGGCTAAGGGAAGGTGAAGGGGATATAAGAGACACTAATGGAAGGACCATGATCAAGGAACATTAGATAGCTGTGGGTCTGTGGAAGAATAAAAAAAATTTTTTTCAGGATAGGGTTTCTCTGTGTAGCTTTTCGCCTTTTCCTGGCACTCACTTGGTAGCCCAGGCTGACCTCGAACTCAGAGATCCACCTGGCTCTGCCTCCTGGTGCTGGGATTAAAGGCGTGCGCCACCACCGCCTAGCGAAAGAATAAATTTTTAAAGAAGAATACTATGTTCAACAAAGAGTATGTTATTAGCTATTTAAAATTTTCAGTGGGTAACCACTAGTGATTTTTTTTTTTTTCTGGCTCATAACAAAGTAATAATTAGGTTTGTGGCCCAACTGCAAGAATGCTATGTCCCCCTGAGAGTGTTGACTGATACTTGTAATCCAGTGTGTAAAAGGTACAATCAGGCCAGGTGGTGGTGGCGCACACCTTAATTCCCAGCTCTCAGGAGGCAGAGGCAGGTGGATCTCTGAGTTCCAGGCCAGGTGGTTCTACAGAGTGATTTCCAGGACAGCCAGGGATACACAGAGAAACCCTGTCTCTAAAGCCATCCCCACCTGACCCCCGACACAAAGAAATAGGTATAGGCAGAAGGTTATGGAATTCAGTGGCATCTGGATTGCCCATTGCTTAGGTCCTAAGGTCAATTGCAAAAGGTCTGATAATATTTTGGCTTTATTTAAAAAAAAAAAAAAAAAAGGTGAAGCTAGGCAGTGGTGGCGCATGCCTTTAATCTCAGCACTTGGGAGGCAGAGCCAGGCGGATCTTTGTGAGTTCGAGGCCAGCCTGGTCTCCAAAGCGAGTTCCAGGAAAGGCGCAAAGCTACACAGAGAAACCCTGTCTTGAAAAACCAAAAAATAAAAAATAAAATAAAAAAAGGTGAATTCTGAGTACAGTTTCTTTGAATTCTGCCATTTGTGAATTACTAGAGATATTTACTGTAACAAAGAATCTTGTCCTCTTCTGCCTGCTTAGTTCACTTGCTATGTGAAGACATTTTCATTGTCCTTTCTTCTAGAAAAAGTCAAAATATTAGTTACCTTTATGTCTGCAGCAGCTTCAAGCAGACTATGATGTAATGTTAAATTAGCCTTGAATTTCATAATCATTTGATCTGTTGTTGTTACCAGAAATCACTAAAAATGTTTTTTCTAGGATCTTAGCTTTATTAAATAGTGGCACAATTCTTAAATGAAATAAAGAAATAACCCACAGATTTTCCCCCAGGATCACGTTGGTCATGAAAAGAAACTGTTGACCTCAGTAAAGACCAACAATGAAGAGAGGAGCCCTTCAGGAGTCAGTGTGGTGATTCAATTCATTTTTGTGTTACTATAGCCAATGATGAGCCAGCAATATTCAGTGTCTGTTGTATGCAAAGCAATTTGAGACAGATGGCATAAAAACCTTAATCTAGGGCCAGAGAGATGGTTCAGAGGTTTAAGAGCACTGACTGCTCTTCCAGAGATCCTGAGTTCAATTCCCAGCAACCACATGGTGGCTCACAACCATCTGTAATGAGATCTGGTGCCCTCTTCTGTGTACATAATAAATAAATAAATAAATCTTTAAAACACACACACATACACACACACACACACACACACACACACACACACACACAAAACAAAACAAAACAAAACAAAGTAAAAAACCCTTAATTTAAATGAAGGCAAAAAGTAATGTTATTAATTTCTACCCAGATAGCTCCACAAAACCATTTGGTTAGAAATGTACAGAAAGGGTAGCCAGGGTCAGCATGTCAGGGTGTGGTGGGTCAAGTGAGAAATGCTCCCCATATCTGAAAATGTGGTCCCCATGTTGGGGCTGATATTTGGGAAGGTTTAGGTGGTGCAGCCTCGTTGGGAAACGTTTTGAGGTTATGCATCCGTGCCCTACTTCCAATTCACTCTCTGCTGTGCTCACGGTAAAGGACGTGAGCTCTCAACTTTCTGCACTGGCTGCCATGCCCGCTGTCAGGCTGTTCCGCCAGTACAGTTTCTAACTTCCGGAACCACCCATAAGCTGAAACAGACTGTTTTCTAAGCTGCCTCGGTCGTGGCATTTTATTGCAGCAGTCGAAAAGCTTAGTGCCAATATAAACTAAAAAAGGAACCTACGGAAAGAAGTCATGACTTGTAGGTATAACGGAGGAGAAAGTTTATTGTAGATACGAGGGAGAGCACAGCCAGAGGCAGCAACCTCTGGGAGAGTCCAGAGTGGACATGACCCTGAGCTAGGCCATGTCAGGAGAGGAGAAGGGGAAATGGGAGAGAAGGGAACCCGGTGCAGCAGCCAGGAGACCCAAAAGCATAAAGAGGTGCAGGTAACCAAAATGTCTGAATTATATAGGGAAGAGCTCAGGGGAAGGACAGCCAAACCCCTGGTCTGGAGAATTCAGAGTAGAGGTAGGTTGGAGTATGTAAGCCATACCCTGTAACAGGTAGGGACTGAGGGATGCTGGGAGAACCTGGTGGCCAGGTCAGCTTTTGCTATGTTAAATAGGCACCTCAGCCCTTTGTCCTGAGTTTGAGACTTAACACAATAGAACTTGGTACTGAAAGAAGGATGTTGCTGTTATGAATTTGACCATATTGGTTTTATTAGAGGAGTATTGTGGAATAAATTTGGAGATTTGGGCTAGAAAACAAGATAAAAATGTACAGTTTGTAGAGAAAGGGAGCTCTAGGAAGCTTAATGTTGCAGCCAAGGCATGTGCTGGAAAGAGGAAAGTTAGCATGGTTTAAGAGAAGCTTTCCCTGAACTGAACAAAGGAAAAAGGTACCCTGTGCAAGCTTCCAATGTTAAAACACAACCTAAGGTATTTTCTGATCCCAGAAAGCAACTGAATAAAAGCATTGCTGCTCATGTGATTCAAGGGGCTCCATCCCAAGCTTATAGCCCCATTTGGCTGTGTTGTCCCATGGTGCTGGCTTTAGACATGAAGGAGATGAATGAGGGGGTCATACATCCTCCCTCCGTGGCTTCAGAGAGCCCCTGGGCCAGGTAGCATGTGGCAGGGAGTCCCTGCATGACGGCCCAGAGAGAGTAAGAGGCTGTGAGAGATGATTGTGTGGAGCTGTGAAAGGGAAGCTTGGTGGCAGTGGAGACTGGAAGATGTTGGAGATGTCAACACCATGAGAAATCTGCTAAGGAGAGCTGCATATAGCCCAAGAGAGAGATGTATGCTACAGGCTGGAAAGCTGGAGGGAGGGTAGAGCTATCTAAGCCCCTGACAGAAGACACGGAGCTACAGGATTTGGTGTTTGTCCTGCTGAAACCTGTTCATGCTTTGGCCAGTACTTTCTTACTATGTCCCACTCCCACCCTTTTGGAATGGTAATGTATACTCTATGTCATGTGTTGGAAATATGTGATTTGCCTTTTGATTTTTACAGAGGGTTACATTCTGAGATGCTTTCCATCTCAGAAGAAACTTTAGGCTTTTAGACTTAACAGTGTTAGGACTGTGAAAGACTACAAGCGCTTTTGAAGTTGCACTACATGGTTTAGCATTATATGGCCAGGAGACTATGCAGACCAGGGAGTGAGATGTGGTGGATTGAATGGAAAATGTTCCCTCCAGGCTCCTGTATTTGAACTCATGGTTTCCTATCAGTGGCACAGTTTGGGGACATTTGGGTGGTGCAGCCTTCCTGGAAGAGTACTCACTGGAGTTGGACTTTGAAATGCCATATATCCTTGTCCTGCTTTCAGTTTGCTTTCTTGGCTTCATGCTTATGTAAAGATGTGAGCTTGGAGCTTCCTGCTCCAGCCACCATGCTTGCTGCCTGCTGCCATGCTGTTCCCACAATGATAGACATTAACCCTCTGGAACTATACGCCCTTTGCCTCGGAGTCATTTCTCTAGCCGCGCAAGTTTTTGTTTTAAATATTTATTTTTAATATTCTTAATATTAAATTTAAAATTAATTTTAAATATTTGTTTTTATTTTAGTGTGTGTGTGTGTGTGTGTGTGTGTGTGTGTGTATGTGTGTGAAGTACATACATATACATGCCCTTGCCATAGCATTTGGAGATCAGAGGACAGCTTTTGGGAGCTGGCTCTTTCCTTCCACTATAAGAGTTCTGGAAATGGTTCTGAGACTAACCTTTAACAACTGAGCCATGGTGGCACACGCCTTTAATCCCAACACTTGAGAGGCAGGTGGATCTCTGTGAGTTCTAAGCTAGCCTAGTCTACAGAGTTGAGTTCCAGGACAGCCTGCCTCCAAAAACAACAAAACACAACACAACACAACAAAACAAACAAGTGTTTTGGAAATGGAATTCGGGTCATAAAGCTCCACTGAGCCTAACTTCTCAAATTTGACGCTGGCCATGTGGACCTGTTGTTTGTTCCTGCTGAATGCCTGTTTCCGCCCAGTTACTAACCATGCATTTGTTTGTTTCACAGACTGAAATCAAGGCCCACTACTTTCAAGCATTTCCTGACTTTAAGCGGTAGCACTGACTTCATTGACTTAGTGTTACAATAATATCACAAACAGGGAGAAGTTCAACTTGTTGGTTAGAAAGTTTATTTAATTGGGAACTGTATTTGGAAGTAAAGCTTTGAATGAGAGCAATTTTAAGAGGAAGCTATGATAAGCAGAACCAATTTGAAGATTTGTTCAATACACCACAGTATTTTAACAAGAACTATGGTACTAACTCACCTACAGCTATTAGGATTTTGTAAAATTTTTTACCCCTTTGCATATGGAAGGAAAATTATCAGAGAGAAATAGAAATTACAATCTTGTTACATCACATTTATGTGTGTACATTGCTTGAGAATTCTTTCCCTAGGAAGAGGTAAACAAATAACTACTTACAGGGCAGGAACAATAAATCAAAGCAAGAATCCTAAAGTCCAGCTTGGAGTACCTGTAGGTTTATTTGGCTTACTTACAGAGCCTGGGTGAGCAATTGCTTACAGGAGTGTGGGAGACACCCCCAAACATCTGCACCACCAGGAAGTTTGATTGCAGCGTGGATGATGACATGACTTCTCCATGGCTGCGTAGACAGAGTTCCCTTTTCAGTTAACCTTCCACAGTCTGTATACCCCTCCACCTTCTGAGACCTGAGGCTGCCTGCATCTATCTGGGACAGTATTAGATACAAATTGCCAAAGGTACAGGAGGGAGTAACATTTTCACCGTGGAGAGCTCATGCTAAGCAAGTGGAAAGCCCTGGGATCAAGGACAAACTTGGCTTCCCTAATCATTATAGATAAAGTAGACTTCCAAACAAAGCATATCCAGGACTAACAAGGAAAAACATAAGCTTGGCCCAAAATCTTTTTTGCAGTTGAAAAAGAAGAAATAGCATACTTGGCAACAATGGCCACAAGAGGTTATCATAAGGAAACATAAGCATGACTATAAGATTCAGGTGCAAGGTGGCATATTCCATCCTTACCGGAAGAAGGAAAATCAAAGCTCACACCTGGGACAGATTTGAACAAATGGTTAATAAACACCACCTTGCTTTGTTTCATACTTTCCTATTACAGATCCACAATCAGCTCTGAACAAGTAAGTTAAACTTTTCATAAGCTCAGAAATAAGCGTTTTTTTATTCTTGCTTCTGCTTAGATATTGGGCATATTCCATTCACTTTCTGCCATAAGTCATCAATTAAAAGTTTAATTTTAAAGAAGCATCATTTATTTACATTATTTGTTTACTATCGTAAATAAGGGTAAGGAAAAAAAAATGAAGAGGAGATACCACTAACACTGCACATCACTATAGACTTCAGGTTTTGCTTTTTAAAGACAGAGGGTCTTCAGGTAAGTAGCCCAGGCTGGCTTTGAATTTGGTACACAGCTGAGGATTGAGTTCCTGATCCTCTCTCTACCTGCCCAGAGCGCGCGTACCGTGTCTGATTTCTTTGCAGACCTTTAAACTTGAAAGCGCTATATTCTGTTCTGCAACTAACAACTCCTAACAAATACTCTCAACGTCTTTGCACATTACGGAATATTCACTCGTATTCACATTGTTTTCAGTGGCTGCGTGGCATTTGGATGGCCTCCAAATGACCTCGGTTTCACGGCGTGTGGCATTCTGAAGAGTTCTGTTCAAGACTTTCCCCACAGATACCATGGAGGCCTGACTGAGGCTACAGCTTTTTGTCCTCCCCGGAATTTCCTGAGGAAATGATTGCATCCTTTCTCTGGCAACACCGAAACATCCGTGCATTATCGCTGTGTCCCAAGGTGAGGATCACCAAACAAGACGGTCTCAGAAGGCAGAGCGGCGAACTCAGAGCCCGGAACCCGGCGGAAGTCCTGCCCTGCTCATCTGATCTCTGACACCCGGCGTCGGTCTCTGGGCGGAAACGCCGCTGCTGGGGGCGTGCGCGCGCATGCGCATAAGGTGTGCGCCGCCAAGCTTGAGTCAGGTAGTGGCTGCGGTCCGCCCTGGCGGCGGAGAGCCCCGGGTTTCAGGTTTGGGGTGGAGGGCCTGGCGTGATCGTGGAGCCCCGGGAGCGCCTAATGCTGACCTAGGGAAGTAACACCCGGCCTGCCTGCCTAGGCTGCGCCGGGCTGCGGCGGGGCCTCCGGAAAGGCTCGCTGCCCTACACGGAAGTAGATAAAGGACACTTCACGGAATAGGCCCGAGACGGCCGGCCTTCTGTGCACTGACCGTAGGAATGTCACAGACTCGGTCTACACTGTGCAGTAATCCTCGGTGAACCCAAACAAGGGTGGATGCCCTCTGCAATCGGATCAGGGTGGGGTGGCCTCGAGGCTTTCCTTGCCCAATTTTCTTGAAAACTAGTAAGTTAGCTATCAGTTGGCTGGCTGAGTCTCTTACAGCTTAAAAACAAAAGTTAAGTCCAAACGAGGGTGGCATTTCGCTGTGGCCTTTAGCACATGACTGCAAGCACACCTAGGGTATTTGTTAGACCCTTCCATTGTTTAAATGACACTTGCTGTCTCTTGTGGTCTGTTCCAGGAATGTGTTTTTGATCTTCTGAATTCCAACCATGTTGTCAAATTGCTTACTAAAATTTCTAAAAGCCACAAGCTCTCATCCCTATCCAGCGCCATGCTGTTGGTTAATAAGCAAACGCAAGTTTTCTGACACTATGCCAGCAGCCGTGTCGCATAGGCGAGTTGTCATCACAGGCATCGGACTAGTGACACCACTTGGTGTTGGGACTCAACTAGTTTGGGATCGGCTTCTCCGAGGAGAAAGTGGAATTGTTTCTGTAGTTGGTGATGAGTACAAGAGTATTCCTTGCAGAGTAGCTGCTTATGTGCCAAGAGGTACTGATGAAGGTCAGTTCAATGAACAAAACTTTGTGTCCAAATCAGACACCAAGTCCATGTCATCTCCCACCATCATGGCCATCGGGGCAGCAGAGTTGGCCCTGAAAGACTCCGGCTGGCATCCGAAGTTAGAAGCAGATCAGGTAGCTACTGGCGTTGCCATTGGCATGGGCATGGTTCCTCTTGAAGTTGTTTCTGAAACAGCTTTGATGTTTCAGACCAAAGGTTACAATAAAGTCAGCCCATTCTTTGTCCCTAAGATTCTGATCAATATGGCTGCAGGCCAGGTCAGCATTCGCTACAAACTCAAGGGCCCCAATCACTCAGTGTCCACAGCCTGCACAACAGGAGCACATGCTGTGGGAGACTCCTTTAGATTCATAGCCCATGGTGATGCAGATGTGATGGTGGCTGGGGGCACAGATTCTTGCATTAGTCCATTATCTCTTGCTGGGTTTTCCAGAGCCCGGGCTCTGAGCGCAAACCCGGATCCTAAGCTGGCCTGCCGACCCTTTCATCCAGAGAGAGATGGTTTTGTCATGGGCGAGGGTGCTGCTGTGCTGGTATTAGAAGAACATGAACATGCTGTTCAGAGAGGAGCCCGGATATATGCGGAAGTTCTGGGCTATGGACTCTCAGGTGATGCTGGTCACATAACTGCCCCTGATTCTGAAGGAGACGGTGCCTTCAGGTAAAGACTGCTTGTTCTCTTCAGAATGTTTTTTCCTGTAAGAAACTGTTGGAACTTCAAATTCAAAAAAAGTTATTTGGTCTTGGTGTATAGTATATATTTTTCTATTTTAGACTAAACTTTTTTTTTTAAATTCTTTGCTTATTTTTTTGTTTATTATTTGAAAACACTTGAACATCTTTAAACAAAAATTGAATGGACTTTAGTCAATTGGACTTTAGTCAAAGCCAAAAGAGCTGTGTCTTTGCTGACTCCCTATGTCCCCTTTTCTGCTTGGGAATCATGAGAGCTCTCTTCCTCAGTTTCTCTTTGAACTCTTATCAGACCTGGAGAATAAAGACAAGACCTGCTAGATGTGTCTGGTTGGGTTCTGTTCCTTGCAAAGCAGCATTTCTCAGCCCGGTCACCCAGGCGTCTTGCTGATGTGCTAATTCTGACTGTGGATCTAGGCTGACACTCAAGAGTGCATTTCTAACCAGCTCCAGTCTAAAGACCATACTTTGAAAAAAGTCCTAGATAATATGTTACTTTCTCAGCTTAGACCATATTACATTTTATCTACTTAAATCTGCCAGGAGTTAGTGGGATTTCCTGTAAAGGGACAAATACTAGTTATTTTTGGCTTTGTGGATCACAAGGTCTCTGCTATGATGGAGCTCACCCAGTGTACTTGGAAACCTTTATTTCTTTCACACAAGCTGCTCGGGTGAACAGTCTGTTAAAATTAAACTTATTTGATCATTTTCTTTTCTTACCAGATGCATGGCTGCTGCTGTGAGAAATGCAGGTGTGTTGCCTGAACAGATATCCTATGTCAACGCACATGCCACCTCCACACCCCTGGGTGATGCAGCTGAAAACAGAGCCATTAAGAAGCTCTTTAGAGATCACGCTGGTGCCCTTGCCATCTCTTCCACAAAAGCAGCTACCGGGCATCTCTTGGGGGCTGCAGGGGCGGTTGAGGCAGCTTTTACCGCACTGGCTTGTTACCACCAAAAACTACCACCAACTTTAAACCTGGATTGTACAGAGCCAGAATTTGATCTCAATTATGTTCCACTGGAGGCGCAGGAATGGAAAACTGCAGGTCGGCATATTGGACTCACCAATTCCTTCGGGTTTGGGGGTACTAATGCTACACTTTGTATTGCTGGCATGTAAACATTGGCTTTTAACTGTCATAAATGTATAAATAATAATGTGCATGCAGATGTTTAATAACAATACCCAGATGTCTGTAACACAACTGGTGTTGGTAGTAGAGTAGTTCTTGCTAGGGAAGGGGCTGCCCAGTGCTGTAAGGGTATTTTACAGCAACTTGGTGTCTCCTGTGAGATTTTAGTGGCAACTAGTGACAACCGGATTTGTCTCTAGACATGTCCGTATGTTTCCTGGGGGCTAAAATAACCTGCACCCAAGAATTATTATTAATTGATATCTTCCTAATGCTCTGAATCAAATAGCTTGTGGTGGTATTTTATCTACCCCTATCCTTTTCAGACATTTATTTGGAGAGGAGCTCCTCCAAGCAAGGCTGTGCTGTTGCGTGTTGTAACTCCAGGGGCACCATTTTTTGTACTGCACATAGGAAAACATGATACAAGTGGGAGTGTGTGTCATCAGTCAGCATCCTTTGAGGACAGCTGTGACCATTGATGACCTATTCACCTATCTAGGTGTCGTTTATGGAATTTCTCTGAACTCGTAAGCGTTCGCTTCTCGGAAGGAGGAAGTGAAACTGTGACATTTCTTATTCTGGGTGTATTTGTGCTGTGAAGAATGGACAGAAAGATCCTTTGCAAAGAGACTCTTGGTAAATTAGGCCCCCTTCCCTCAGTCTACCTCCCTGTCCAGCTTTCACGGCTTTTGTCCCTATCCCATGAGCCATCCCCAAACAAACTGCCTTCTCCTGGACTCTACTTTCTCAGTAGCTCACACAGTGAGGCAGAGTGAAAGAGGGAAAATGGCTGTATGCCTCCCTGCAGAAATGAGTAACATTCCCGCATTTTACTTAAAACTTTTTGTTCCTGTTTTATTTTTTTTTAAAGATTTTTAGATAACACATATGAATGATTTCCCCTGCACATATATGTATGTACCTCATGTGTGAGTCTGGGGCACAGAGAGGCCAGAGCAAGGCATCAGATGGCCTGGAACTTCAGTTATGGATGGTTGTGAGTCATCACGTGGGTGCTTAGAACTAAACCCCGGTCCTCTGCCAGAGCAGCAAGTCTCTTAACTGCTGAGCCGTCTCTCCAGCCCCTTGTCCTTGGTTCTTAAAATCTGTATGTGTGTTGGTTGGGGCGTGTCTTTGGGTGCATGTGCCAAAATGGTGGTCCAAGGACAACTGTGGAGTTGATTTTCTCCTCCCACGGTTATATGGGTTCCAGGGATGGGACTCAGGTCTTCGGGCATATATTGCAAGCATCTTTATCTGCTGGGCCAGCTTAAGGAGCCCAGTTTTTTAATGAAAAAGAAAAGAAAATAGGGTCTCACTTTGTAGCACAAGCTGGCCCCGAATTTTCTGTGTATCTCAGGCTGCCCTCAAACTTGTCATGAAGAACAAGCAGGCTGCAGATTCCCTAGTGCAAGCAATACAAGTCTGTGACACCACACCTGCATTAGTTTTAGCAGGCTAAAACTACATTGACTCTAACTATGGTCCTCAATCCTCTAATGCTCAAACACTAATCAGTATTAGTTTCTGTTAACATGTTGGCTCAGCTGAGAACTTAATGGGTGCTCTGCATTGTCACCTGTGGAAAAGTAAGCACTAGAGAAGTTCCAAAGCGGGGCTGAATACGTAAGTCAGCAGACCTCAGGTTAAGAGGGAAGATGAGACAGGAAGGGTGTTCCACCCTGAGAGCATTCAATGTAGAAAGTTCTAGAAGTTAGAACACTCATACTAAACAAACCCAATATACTCTGAGCGGGGAGGTTGGGAGATACCAGAAGACCTGTTAGATGCTGGGTCACCGAGAACTCAGCAAGTTTTAAGGAAGTGAGGGTAATAAGCCTTTTAGGTTTTGAAATGACAGGGTGGCTTTGTAATGTGTCCATTTGGCTGGGCTGAACTGTTTCCCAGCATTCACTTTTTGCTTAGGATTAGTTTTAAGAGATTTTTTTTTTTTATGAATGATATGAAAGATGTTATTGAATCTTAGTGTGAGTCAGTGGGTGAGCCTGCAAATGTTTTTCTTTCTGTGAGTCCTGAATCGTTCCCAACTCCTGCAAAGGTATGCTTTTGGGTCCATGACACTAACTCCTGCCCATGTCATCAAAATAAAGAACAGGAACTTGCCAAGGTTTCAGTTCCTCATATTTGTGGGTCTTGGTTGGTTATTGGAACTTACAGTTGTCTTCCGTTCCCTGCACCTGCTCTGTGTTTCCAACTCCAGCACCAGAAGGTCACAGCAACACTTCAGAAGGCACTTGAGCAGTTCTTGAAGTTGTGTGATGCCTGATCCATATAAGAAGCACTCGCCTCTGTGGCTTTATTTCTCAGGCTGAACCTTGACTGATACAAGAGGAAAGGATGTTATAGTATGAGTGCTGTTACCTCTGTTTATCTTAGAAATCTCAGTGGCTGTTGAGATAGGAGCTAACCCCAGGAAGCTTGAGTCCCTTAAGGGAATAGAGCCCGAAGGGTGTTGGAAAGGTAAGCAGGATATGGTGACTCATTTTGTTCCAACATCAACAGTGCTTTTTAAAACGAACTCTAAGACATTACCATACAACCTGTTTTTAGTGTAGTTACATGAGTTTTAATAAACATGAATGCATATCTGTAAATGCTGCTTCAGTCAAAATGAACAATTTCATCACAATTAAAATTGCTTTGTGAGCTGTTACAAGAAGGTGCCCTGGGGTTCTTCTGTTATGCCATGCCCACTCTATAAGACAGAAAAGCACCCTGTCTTTGTTCAAACTGACCAATACTGAATTAGAAGAGGGAGGCACCTGAAGTCCCATAAAGCCTCTAGCCCTTGAAGAAAGCCTGGATTTTCAGATTCCCAAACCCACCCCTTGCTTTGCAAAGGGTTCTTTCTCTCTGTGCTCGCTGTGTGTGCAAGCATTTCTTCACCCCTCATGAAAGCCTTTCTGCATCAGCTGATTTCGTCTGTTGTGTTTGAGAACTCTCCCTTCTGCTATATGTCATGCTCAAAAATTTCCCTTTTCATTCTTTAACTGGTGGCGAAGACTCAATCCAAACCCTTAGATGGTAACATCAGTCACCTCAGCCATCATCCTGGCAGGCCTTGGTGGCCCCCCTGGTGCTTTAACCCAAGTTTTCACTCCTAAGTAATGTGAGTCACTGGTGTTGGTCCTCTATCTTTTTCATGCACATGAGGGCCAGAGTTTAGATTCCCAGCATCCATGCAGATGTCAGGCAACTGTGGCCTGTCTAATTCTAACGTGGTCACAAGCACTTCAGTCTGAGACCCTGCCTACTCAGTTCTTGCTAAATGTTTATTGGTCACAGGCACTGGACCTTTTTGAGATTTCTGATGTTCTCTGCCTTGTGTACGTGTCACAAGACACTGGAATTCACACCGTATCACAAGCTATGCAAGTGGCCACTTAGATATTGTTGGGTCCATTTCCACCACTTCTGTATTTTGTTTGAGCTTCGAAATAGCTAGTGAGTAAGCGGGTTAATGTGAGTTGGCCGTCATTTGCCTCTGTTGTGCAGGTGAGTGTGAATGTGACTCAGATGGCTTCACTCTTAACATGGTGTCTACATGTCCACTCACAAACCTCTAATCAAAATACTCCTCTCTTGTTCCAGTGCATGCTTTCTAGACCCTTAGCCCAAAGCCAGGACTTCTTTATACATCTTCAGTTTGGGGGCTCCTTCTGCTACCAAAGTGTGGTGATTTAAAGGAGAAATGTGCTTTGTGGGTCCATGCATTTGAACACCTGATCTCCAGGAGGTGATGCTGTTTGCGTTATGAAACCTTTAGGAGGGATAGCCTTGCTGGAGGAAGCATGCCACTGGAGTGGGCTGGGAGAGTCTGAAGGCTTGCCCCACTGCCACTTTACTCCCTCTTCTCGGTGAATGGTTGAAGGTGGGTTCGCTCAGCTTTCTGCACCAGCTGTTTTAGGGAAAGGGGAAGGAAGGCATTAGGGTTATAGGTTAGTTGCCTGGGAGTCCCTGTTCTTCTCAGAGTCCAACGAAGAAATGAATACCCAGGAATGAAATAAGTGAAGGTTCAGAAAGGATGAAAACGTGTGTTTATTGAAGCAGAAAGTGCCATGCTGGGAAAGGTCGTATCTCAGAGCTGTAGACCATCCAGTGGACTCTGGGCTGATCTTCTGTATTAGCCCTGGCTCTCCCCCTTTTTGATCCCCACTTTTTCTTAACCTATTCCTCCCCTCTCATTACTTCATCTCCTCAACCTAGATGGCCTTAGGGCCAGGCAGGTAACATAGGCCAGGGAGGAAGCATCCTGACTGCAGAGTCAGGATATTATCTCTCGGTAGTTGAGCTGCTTATGTGGGAATTTCATCTCTTTCCTTCTGACCTCTGCCCCAGTTGCCTATTCCCAGTTAAGCCCTCATATATACACCTGGTGTCATGCCTCCCCTGTCACTATGGAACCCCACTTAGGAACAATAAACTAAACTCTTAGGTTGCTGCTGGTCATGGTGTTTTTATTAGAACAACAAAAAGTGACGAACACACAAACGAATTCACTGCTACCCAGTGCAGCTTTGGCTCTTCGGGATATCTTTTCTCCTGAACCCTTTCAGCCCACTCTGAGCCTCACTGTAATACAACTGCCATCCATTTTCAACTTGCCTTCTTGCAAGAACTATTTAAGAGAGAAAATCAAGATACAACAATTGATTAATCTCACTTTCTGATCCAAATTCCATGTTTTGTTTTGGTTTTCCTTCCTTGGATTGGGTTGGCCTGTGAAGATGTTTTTGGGTCATGTCTTGATTACTGGATTGAGGTGGGATTAAAAACAGCAGGAAATAGTCACACCATTCAACAGAACCCATGTGGGAGGTTTATAGAAGGGAGAGGAGAGAAGGGGCAGAGACCGGTTCCTAGGGACGAGAGCAAAGGAAGAGAAAGAGACAGGAAGTGGGCAAGGCCATCTATTATAAGGAAACATAGCCAATGCACACGGTGGCAGGTGGGGGTGGGTAGGGGGGGGGGGTGGTGCTCTTAGTGGCTGCAGCTGAGGTTATATCTTGTCAGGACCCTAAGGGCAGGCCAGTACAGATGCCTAAATGCTAACACTGGGGGTGATGGGGAGCTGTGCCTCTTATGCCTGCTCTCCCAAATGTGGGCAGTCTGATTTAGACCACACAGTAGTTATGTGCTTTATGTGACATTGTTGTCTCCATGTATGAAGAATCTGAAGCCCCTTTACATTTGGTATTTTGAGACAGGGTCCATGCTATATGGTCCAGGCTGGTCATAGTCTCCAGGTACCAGGTTTACAGACGTGCGCCTCAGAGACCAGATTAGGAATCTGGAAGTTCAGTGGCCTGGGGACAGAACGGGAGTTCAAAGGGCCTTATGGATGGACATCAAGGAGCAAACCCTTGACTTGGGAACAAACCACTCTCCCTAAGGGCAAGCTTGAGCCTCCCCACCAAGAGTGGTCTTACATTTTTACAGGGAGGAGGAGAGCTCTTCAGGACTCTGTTCTGAGTTGTGTGAAGGAACTGTAGAACTTCAATGGTTATCATCTATGTTCAATTAGTAAGAGCACAATATGGCTATTTTGTTTTTGTAGATACTAATGGTTAAATTAGAATTTGTCAGCCATCTTAGCCAAATCCCAGCACACACATTAAATGGATCCATAGGTAGAGGTATTTGATTTCCCTAGGTTTTTATATGTGTCTTTATTTATAAATTTTAAAATCATCATAAAATCTTAAAGACCCACTATTATATACAGATAAAAAATACAAGTTTTCATACTTTCATTTATGTATATTGAATGCATACAAAAATAAACCTCACAAAAAGGAGTTAGAACAGTGCAGCAGCTATGTCAGCCTCCCCTCACATCCCCTCCCTTCCTCCATCCCCCCTCCCTCTGTCCTACAGCTGCATGGGAACACAGGTGGGAATGAGTACTCAGGCCTTGTACAGCTCATTCTAGTATTTTCTTTCAAGATTTTTAAAAATGTCTTTTGGTCCAAAGCAAGAGAGAAAAGTTTGGCTAGAAATGGATTCAGATAGAGAAGGAGTTGGAAATTTCTAATTACCGAGTGCAGTTGGCACATTGCTGGAACCATTTTGTCTGATTAACATTGGCTAAACAGCCAGTGAGAGTTGCCTTTGTCTCTTTACTGCTTGGTTCTATATAGCCATCCTCTGTTAAAGACGGACTGGTGGAGAGTAGCTGACCAGAAGTCTTCTTGCTGTTCATGAGATAAGGGGCAGTCTTGGACTCAGTAGATCTGGATCTAAGTTACTATTCTCAGCTCTGAAAAGAGTTTAGTGGTTCCTGTCTAACAAGCTGGGCAAAGTGGCATCTGTCTGGAAGGATGTGGCGGCTGAGGAAGGAAGAATGCTGTGACTTTGAGGTTATCATGAGCTACATACAGAGTTCCAGACTATCCTGGGCTACAGAGTGAGACCCTCTCAAAACACTTACAATAAAATCACAATAAATTATAATAATACCTAACAATGGTCTCCAGGCCCCATTAGAGTAAAGCTGTTTAATGCAGCATATGTAATCCTCCTCACAGACATTCTCATCTTTGGAAAACTGGTTGTTAAGTCCATAGAATGTTTTTATGTTATTATTATAGATCTATATTAATTTATTGGTTATATTATTATTATTATACTGTTGTCTTTGGGATTCACTGTGGCTAGGGTTGTAGCCCTCAAAGGACAATGGTTTGCCAGAGTAAAGTGACTATCTAGTCTTCAAAAATACTTCCCTGAAATAATAGTGTGAAGCACTGGAACAGACACAGGAACTTGGAGAATTCTTCCTGAAGAGATGAAAGGTGAGAAACCCCTCTCTAGCAGGGAGTGGTGAGTGAGTGAGTGCTCCAGGTTCTTTGTAGCTCGTGTTTTCTTTTTAAGTGTCTATTTAAAAGATCATGCTAAGGCTGCCAGTATGGAATCCCTTGTACACAGGCTGGGTGGGAACATGGCCCAGGTCTGTGCCTGTCTGGTTTGCGTGGCATACTTGAGATGAACAGGACTTGAATGTGTATGGTTTACATAGACCCCTGCACTGCATCTTCTTTTTTCTCCTTACAAATATTCCTTTAGAAATTGTCTTTTGGTTTAAATTGAGAGAGAGAAGTTTGATTAAAAATGCATTCAGAGAAGGAATTAGAGCGTTCTAATGATTAAATGTTCTTACATTGGCATTCAGAGGTGAATGCATGTGGTGATATTTTATTTGTGCTGAAATGTGGTGATATTTTATTTGTAGGTTAATAAATAAAGAATGCCTGGAGATCAGAGGAAATTGCCAGCTATTTTTAAGTAAACATAGAAGTCAAAGCAATGGCAGCATATGTCCTTAATCCGATCACTTGGCAGGCAGGGTCTCTGTGTGTTCAAGGTCACACTAAGGAACAGCCAAGCGTGGTGACACACGCCTTTAATCCCAGTACCAACCATAGAGACCTGGAGGTCTGAACAGACAGGCAGTGACAAGGAAGCTGGGCTAAGAGCCAATGAGAGGGCAGAACAGCAAGGCCATAAAGGCGTGGGTAAGACAGGAAGTAGCCCTTTTTGGTAGATGCAGAGCTAGAGAGGTAAGGTTGATGGCTATCACTATTTCCCTGATCTCTAAGGCTTTCACCCCTATATTTGGCTCTGTGTTTCTTATTTAATAAGACCATTTAGAAATTCGTCAACAAATGCAGAGGTCCAGGAAGTAATCCCCCAGACAAATCATCATTGGAGCTGTATATTAACTTGAGCAGCCCTGGGAGGAAGAGCAGAGAGACTCCGTCAAACACTCCAGCATCTCTGCAGTCCTCCACATGTCGCTTGAGGAGAGCAGGCTCTGGAGACGTCTGGGAAGCTGTGGAAATTCTAATAGACAGAGCCAAGCCATAGGAAGTAGGTGGTGACTAAGAGGGACAGGAAGCCTCGAGGATTGCAGTCCGGGCCCACTTCCAGGTCGGGTCTTCCTACCTACTGATCTACTCAGGTGTAAACCCCAAGCTCACACCTGTGCCAAGGTCTGTCGCTGCACTTGTTGCCATGTCTCTTCTTCCTTGATGGAGTGTTCCTTCAGACAGAGCACGTTCTTTCTCCCTTGAGTTGATTCTTGTCAGTAATTTTATCACCACAATGGTAAAAGCAACTAATAAAAGTATGTCTGTGTATTGAATATCTCCCAATCCCTCACTCAGTGTCATCTCTGAGTACTTTCACCTTTTAAACCATCACACTGCGTCTCTTGGGAGAGCTCATTTCTTAAAAATCTTACCCAGGATTCTTGTAATCATGAAGGGTGGATTCCTGGAAGAGAGGTTGGGAACATACATAAAAGGTAATACTGCACAAAATTCTCCTCCGTCTCTCCTTTTCTTAGGGGTTGTGTTCCTAGAAGCACTCTCGCCTTCTCTTGTCCCCATCCTGAGATGACATTTAAGTGGGAGATTCTGAACACCACCTCCAGTCACATTTTCTGTAACTCTTCTAAACACAGATGACAAAAGTGTGTCCATTTAATTTTTAGTTTATTTTGCACCCCTTTACGACACATGTATACTAAGCAAGCAGAGAAGTTATTTCTTCCTGACAAGGATGACACCATTCCTTTACGTACTGTGTCTCTCTTGATCCAGAACATTTGTTTAGTAGTCACAGAAGCCTCACATATTTTCTATGACCTGCTTTTAAAAGTAAAGATTAATTTTATGTATGGGCACATATATGTCTCTCTATGTGTATGTGCATGTGCTTGTAGATGCCCAGGAGGGCCAGCAGAGGGCATCAGATCCTCTGGAGCTGGAGTTAGAGGTGTTTGGGAGCCACTGACATGGGGACTGGGACAGAACTTTGGTCCTCTGTAGGAGAAGCGAGCTCTTTAGCCAATAAGCCATCTCTCCTGTCTACTATCTGCCTTGTGTAGAAAACTTTGCCAGTTCCCACTCTGAAAGACAAGAAGACTTTTAAGGTAATTAGGTCAACTTCCACATGAAATTTAACAAGCACACAGATGCTGCTTTTGCTACAAAGCTTTGACTCCCCTGGACTCACCAAGTGACTACAGGCAGGAAGAAGTCTGACACCTCTGTCAAGCATGGTAACCCCTCAAGGAGTGTCTGCCTTACCTATCCTGTCCTGCCTCAATATTACTGGACACTGTGCTGGGACCTTGAACTCCAAGAGGATCAGAGCCTCACAGGGAGACCACCCCCAGAGGAGGGCAGTGGCGTAGGAGGGTGGGGCTGCACCCTGAAGCAGAAGCACACCCCGAGTGATTCCCTGTGGACTTCTTTGGACCACCTTGCAGAATTAGAGCTGAGACCATGACCACACCTTGGCCACAGCTGTTTAACAATGCACACCCCATGTTGCTTGTCTCCATTGTTTCTCTGCTCATTAGATAGAATCTTAAGTGATGTAATTCAGGGTTAATGTAGGAGGCTGCTGGCTGTCTCCAGGGCAAATACAGAAGTCAGCGTCTGTTTTAGGGGGCAGAAAACTTAGAGAATTCATATAGAATCAGTCTCCCCTCCCCCCACAATTGCCAAGATATTCTATCTGATTTACTTGGATGAATGATACCTTCTGAGTTTTTTCTTCTAAGTTTTTTTCCATTTGGAGTCATCTTTACTTTGTAATTGAGGAAGCCAAGGGTAAGAATGATAATTAGAGTGTTTAATGAGGGTTATTATTAGCTTTTGCTCACAGATGACAAGGCTGTAATGCAACACAATTTTCTCAGTTCTCACAGTAATTATTTAGTGTTTAGATATTGCTCTGTATTTCTTAAATGTGTTCAATTATTTTCTCCATTACTCTTTGGATAAAAATACCTCAAACTACAAACAAAATGCAACATTGACTTTTTTTTAGCATATTAATCTCCATTTCACTGATGGTGGATATGAAACTTTCTGAACATACGCCAATGCATCCTGTTGCACTAACAAAAGTTAAGTGTGAAGTACTCTTCCAGTGAGTGGCCATACCAACATCCACCATCACAAAAGAAACATTCATAGTTAGAGTATAACTGATAGAAGAGAAATGCTGGGACCCAAACTTGCAATGCTCAGAGGGAAAAGGACCTGCTTCCTCCCTGGACACCCCTATGTTGGATGAATTCCAGTAAAAGAGTGATTTGTGCCTGATTGCTGGACCCCTGGGCCCTTGCTTCCCTTCGGCTACTGCTCTAGTTCAGGCCGACTTTTGTGTAATGAACACATAACTTGGGCTGCATACCAGGCACACTTGTTTCTGACTCACAGAGTTGTTGGCTAGTCAGGCTGTTTCTGCTTCAGCCTGAGGACACAGTTCTTAGAGACCTGTTCTTCTCACACTGACTCCAGGAATATAGATGCAACAATATAGCTCTTTCCTGGTATGTCAAGGTTTTTTTAGGGTCCAGCCCCTCAAACCTCTTCCAAGGGTCCAATAAAGACACTTCAGCAAGTGAAGGAAAACTAATAATCTGAGGGCTAAGGAATGAATCTGTTCATTTCATACTCTGTTGCATGTCTCTATTCTCCAGATTCTCTACATCTACAGCTTCTTTTCAGCTCTCATTCTTAGCTCCTTTCTTGCCTGTGTATCTGTACATTTCTAACAGGAGACTCCTTGAAATCCTGAGAAGTTTCAAGACCCTCAAGGTCGTAGCACATTCCCAGGATAGATGATAAGGAGCTGAGCCATTACCTTAGTAGCCCAAGGTTCCAAAGTCTCAGGACCAGAGGGAGGGGCCACAGGGCCTAGTGCCACAAACTCTGAGACATGGCTTTTTTTTTTTTTTTTAAGCTGAGGATCGAACCCAGGACCTTGCACTTGCTAGGCAAGTGCTCTACCACTGAGCTAAATCCCCAACCCGAGACATAGCTTTTTATCAACAGACTGGCAAGCCAAGAATTGGCAGGCTTTTCTTAGGGTGTTTTGTGTTAGTGACCTTGGTACACATCTGCAGATCTGACCTTGTGTATAACTGTAAAGTTTTAAACTTAAGATCTCTAGTTTGGACTTTCTCTGAGTTAAAATTGAGCTAAATCTGTGCAGTTTGTGTTAGACTGAGGAGAGATTATTATTTTCTGTGTTAGTCTGAGTAAAAGGAACAAAGCAGACTTTATTGTTGGGGGACAATAGATCTGACTATGAAGCATGTCCTAGTATATTTTCTATATATCAAAATTAGACAGCTAAGTGAAAAGTCATCTTCCTAACCACCCACAGATATATGTGCCCATAAGACTGAGATATAATTATGAGATTACATATACATATTACATGAAGATGCATGGTAATGGGGAGATATCAAAGTTGTTATTGCACAAGAAGTTAGAGATGGAAGCAACAATATTCAGTTAGTGGCCTGCAAGTCTTACTCGGCAGGTTACCCCATCAGAGAACATTCCACTGGTGGGTTGATTCTGAATTATCAATTGCTATAAACTGTAATTTAGTCATGGCCTGCAGTAGCTTGTGACAGTATCTCCTGACACTGGTGGGTTATCCCACGGCCACAGCAAGACGCTTTGAGAGTCAAGGGGCAGGGAAGTTTGCCTACCCAGGATGAGGTCGTCACAAGGGTTTTGGACACATAACGGTTGGTGGCTGGAGGACAATGAAGTCCTGCAGACATAGATGTCATCTTCCTCATATTCTCTTGCCATGGCCTTTACCTCATTTTGCCATCAAGAATGTAACAGCATGCAAAATAGGGCTATAGTGGGTGAAACCTCAGCACGAACATGAGCCCTAGCTGAACCCAGTAGTGAAAGTCTGTGATCTCTAACTCTAAGAAGACTGAGGTAGGAGTACTTGGGGGTTGGAGCCAACCTTGAGTACACTGGACAGTCCAGTCTTCAAAACAAAAGCAAAACAACAAAAACAAAGCACATGACCTCCAAGTATAGCCAAGTAGACCAGTGACATCCAACGTCAGCCAGGCACTTCCCCTTGCTGGAGATCTAGCACTGTAATAATATGTTAGTTTCCTGCCTTTGTGTTTAAGAACTTTGAAATATAACCACAAAAAGTCTCTATGAAGCAACAAGCCCTTTCCCCTGCCTCTTGAGTCTAGGATGACTGGTGGCATTGGCTAGTGGCATGTAATGCCTTTGGTGGACATCATTTCCACTACTCAGCATGAAGTGGCCTTGTGTGCAAGTGTCCTCTCTGATATTGCAGTGGGAATAGCCATGCCAGCATTCTGAGAGGTAAAAGGAATATGGAACAGAGCTGAGGCCTTTGAGCTGTCGCTGCTCACCCATTGCCGGCCAGCCGATTATAGGAAACCTTCAAGGTGTCTGTGACCTGGAGTGAGTGCAGATGGATACCCTGATTAGGAGCCTGTGGAGGCATGAGAAACAACACATGTTGCCTATTTCAAGCTTATAAGTCTTCCTGGGGCGGGATGGGGTTTTTCAGAAGTTAAGTAGAACCCCTGGGACTTCTCCCTTTGTCTGCCTGGGCCTGCCTGCATCACCTTCCAAGAGTCTGAGTGTTATATCCTGGATGTCTCCTCTTGGCATTCAACCCACACATCTCCATTCATATCCCCTGATGTTTCTACACTGTACACACTCAGTGGGCTGTCATATTTTAGGAAGGTTATATTATAATTGATTTTGAGGAAAATGATTACTGGTGTAATAATAGGGCAAGAAAGCACACAGCGTTTTATGTTAAAGCTGCCTGAGGCATTTCAATTTATGCAATAATTATATTTAATTTTAGCTGGTTGGGAAATCCATTCTCTTTGTGGAACCAGGAGACAACAGAGAAATTTGTCAGCAACCATTGTTTGGAATTTTAGTCTCCATGTGGGAGGCACAGTAATTTACTGTGACAGCTAATATACAGGGAAAGCAACTCAAGGTGGAGAAAGATATTTGGCACTATTGTGTATTTGTGATAATGGGAGCAAAATCTAACGGAAAGGTTTTACCTGATATCAAGGCTCTGTTTTTCTTCTCTATTTTCTTTTGTTAGCACTGACATACAATATAAAATCGGAATGTAGAGAGAAAAGAGTGGTGATTCCCAGTTCAAAATTTTATTGAGCGGAGTTAAATGTGAGACCTTTGAGGGTTTGAGGAAAACATAACTTTATGTGTCAGGGGAATGGGCCCCATTTCTTTAATTCCACAATTCTACTATAGTATTTCTGGGGTTCTGTGTTCTGTTATCAATATTTTTAGGCTCACAACTAAATTCTAGTGGTCTGTTTTCAAATCTTTGGGTGTCTGTGTGGTGCACCGTCATGGTGCTGGTTTAAGTCTACCAATAATCCCTGTATAAAATAAGGTACAAGAGGATACTTTACACTGTTTCCATGCTTGCCTATCAACTTACTCTCTGTTTGGAAAGCCCTCTCAGTTGGCTTATGTAGGTGGAAGTTTCTGTCCTGTCAGCAGCTCCCTGAGACTTACATTAATTATAGATGTTTGGCCAATAGCTTAGGCTTGTTACTATCTTACATCTTAAATCAACCCATATTTTTATCTGTGCTTGGTCACATGGCTTAGTACTTTTTCTCCGTAGTGCACTCCCATCTTTCTTCTGCATCTGCTGGTGACTCCTCAGACTCTGTTCTTCTCCCAGCATTCTCAGTTTGGCTCTCCAGACTAACCTTATCAGCTTCTTCATTAAACCAAACCACAGTGACATATCTTCACACAATGCAAAGGAATATTTCACTGGTTTATTTTTTGATTCATGTTTTTTTCTAGAGGGTGGAGATGTTCTTGGTTGTCACATCATTACCATGTAAGCACTGAACACATGAATCAGTCATTTGGGCCTGACAAGGGGTAGACTTCCAGGAAAGCTCCTTATAGGAATCAAGGAAGAGTGAGGTGGCACTTCTTTCCCTAGTGGCACTTGCTTGTAAATTTCCCCAGTGTAAGGTTGTCTTGGGAGAAATTGTATGTGGTTGGGTGAGATGGCTCAGTGGCATAGGAAGGGTGCTTGTGGCTAAACCAGATGACCTCAGTTTGGTCCCAGGATCCACATATTGGAAGGAGAGAATCAATTTCCACAAGTTGTCCTCTGACTTCACACATGCACGGCACATGTCTGTACTGCTCCCCTCATCAATAAATGTAGTAAGTTTTTAAAATGAGATACAGCTGCATAGTAAGCATATCAAAACATGTTCAGCATCCTTAGCCATGAGAGAAACGCAAATTTAAACACCGAGATTCCAGCTCATTGCACCCAGAATAGCAATCATCAAGAAAACAAGTACCAAGTGCCAGTGAGCACAGGGCAGGAAGCAAACACTGACACACTCTTGGTGGGAGGCCAGCTAGTCCAGTCACACAGGGGAGAGTCCACAAAACACTCAAAACCAGAACTTTCCTCTAATTCAGCCCTGTCACTCTGGTGTATTTCTGAAGGTCACTACTAACTCAACATGCTCTAGAAATACCTGGACACACATGTGTATTCTGCCCATTCACAATGGCTACACTGGGGATCAGCCTGGATGTCCATGAACAAATGAGTGGATAAATATATAAGGAATTCTGTTCAGCGAATTCAGAGAAGAATGAGATTATGTCATTCAATATCCTCATAATAAAAAGTGGGTTAGAGAGAGGGCTCAATGGGTAAAACTACTTACTGCTCTTCCAGAGGACTAGTATGTGGTTCCCAAAATTCATACCCGGAAGCTCATGAACCTGTAACTTCAGTTCCCAGGGATGTAGTGGCCTCTTCCAGACTCCTTTGACACCTGCATTCATACATGTACATGCCTGCACATAGACACACACTCATATAAACAAAAACCAATAAAATGAATCTTTAAAAAAAGATACCCTAAAAAGCCAGGTGGAGGTGGTGCACGCCTTTAATCCCAGCACTCGGGAGGCAGAGCCAGGCAGAACTCTGTGAGTTTGAGGCCATTCTGGTGTACAGAGTGAGATCCAGGACAGGCACCAAAGCTACACATAGAAACCCTGTCTCAAAAAAACAGAAAAATAAAAACAAATAAACGAACAAACAAAAAAAAGATACACTAAAAAGTTCAAAATGTAATGTAAAACCTTTATGTTTTTTTATAGTTCAGTAAAAATTAAGTTTAAAATGAATTTTTACTTTGTTGTTTATGTATAAAAATACACTTTTTTAAAATATATTTTTTAAAGATCAGGTAATAAAAAGGAACAAATACCTAAAACTCAGAAATACATAGTGAGCTTCCGTTTAGCCTGAGCTGCACAGTGAGATCTTATGGGGGAAAAAGGAAAGGTGGACTGGAGTGTTGGGGGTGTAGATCAAGTAGTGTACTTGCCTAGCAGGCTTTGGGTTTAATCCCTAGAATGGCATAAACCAGGCATATCAACAAGAGCTTGTAGTTCCAGCGCTTGAAACATGGAGACAGGAAGAACAGGAATTCAAGGTCTTCCTCAGCTACATAGCAAACTTAAGGCTAGCCTGAGATACACAAGACCCTGTCTCCAAAGTAATCTACGGTAAGTTTAATATCTACAAACCTTTTTTATATCATGATATATTCATTTTTGAATATCTAGGTTCTAATTTTTCTATATGGTAATCATTGTTTTATATAATTGTATGTACACACACATATATCTTATTGATATTCTGGTGAATTCTCCACAGTTGATATGATGGTTGCACTAAGCTGTGGGGATGCTCTCTCACTGTGAGTAGGCTGCCATGTCCATACTGGTCTCAGGTATCTTGCTTGGGCCAATGAGATGCCAGGAATCAATGAGATGTCAGGCTGAGTTCTGGGAGTGATTTTCCTTAGAGTAGCTGCTGGCACCATGAGAAGGACAGTTCCATCAAGGAACAGGGACAGGACTGCCTTCGCTGAGCTGATTGGACCAGACCAGGTTCTGCTGTTCGACCCACAGACACTGGAGGGGGCATGGCGAGGTGTGGATGCTTGGGACTCATGTTCCTACACTATTGAGGCCTGCTATTGATTCTCCGAAGTCATGAGGACAGTGGGTACAGTGGAGTATGGCTTAACTGCTTTTTAAATTAGTGCAAAGTATTCACTTGTCTTTTTCTTTTTCCTTTAGTTTTTTTTTTTTTCCTTCAGAGCTGAGGACCAAACCCAGGGCCTTGTGATTGCTAGGCAAGCTCTCTACCACTGAGCTAAATCCCCAACCCCCTCCTTTAGTTTTTTAGACAGGGTATGAGGTAGTACAGGCTGGCTCGTATTCACTACGTAACTTAGGATGACCTTGAACTTCTGACTCTTCTATCTCCACCTCCCAAGTGCTGGGATTATAAGCATATGCAGCCATGCTTGGTTTATGTAGTGCTATGGATTGAACCCTAGACTTCATTTATTTTAGGCAAGTGTTCTACCAAGTGAGCCATATCTCTAGCCCTGATCTATCCATTTTAGGGTGTAATTTTTCTGTATATTCCCAAGGGAACACACACGACTGTGCTGAGGTGACACTATGCATCATTATAATTAGGTGGCAGTCAGAGGGTAAGACAAACCGGCAGCACTCACTAGATGATTTCTGGACCTGGTTCCTGACTGGATCTGCATTTATCTTGGCTTTGATTTTATGTCTGAAAACTGCTCAAGTAATGAAAAGCAAGACAAGTAATTAGTTTTTCACTTTGCAGACATCACATAGAAAATTTAAGTGACTTAGAACAGGGAAACTTCCATTTGTTTTCATGTGTTTATTTTTCTACGGTGTGAGTAGGCTGAAGTAATGGTTGGCTTATTTGTATTTCCCGCAGCCTCTTCAGCCCTTCCGTGTACTGTGTGGGGCAGGTTCTGACTTCGATGAGATTATTCTCCCTAGGTTTAGGGTCATGATGCTGAATCGCATTTCCAGTAACTCCTAAAACTCTTACTTGCCAATTCCCTGTTTCTCTGCAGTCTTTGACCTCACTATTCAGGCCTACAGCCATGGGTCCATACTAACATTTATGTAAAAGCAATAGAAGTTTGGTTCACTTTAGACTTTAAGGTCATTTTAGATTTTAAATTAAGATAATTAGTTCCCATAAATTTCATGTCATATTCAGTACAATTGTCTTGGAATTTTTAGCTAATCCCTGCCCACACTGATGGATGAGCACTTATGCTTTCCATCCACAAGTCCCTTTGAGGGTCACAAGGGAAGGGAATGGAGGTTTTAAAGTCTCACCTCCTTGCCCCTTCCCAAACCCATTACTTTCTTCTTCTCTTGACCCTTACAGAACTTTGGCCTGGTCTCCTGCTTCTGTACCCACTGGGTCTTATGACCCATACCTTCTACCATTCCCAGATTCCCCAGGGGTCTCACTGAGGGGCACAGCTGCTACCATCCTTGACTCAGCTCCACTCTGGTCCATCATCCCTGGCAGCTGGTACAGTGTCAGTCATACAGCAGGCATCCTAACATTTGTTATTAGTCTTTATGATTGCAGACTTTCTTGTTCTATCACCCAAGCTGTCACTGGTCCTCGGTCCTCTCCTCCTCCTTGTGCTAGGGATGGCACTCGGGGACTTGCACATGCCAGGCAAGTGTCCTGCCACGGAGCCATCTGCAATCCACTGTTTAAAACCGGCCACCAAATCTCTCCTGTCTATTATGCCAGATGCACAACCATACATTTATAATGCAGTACTCAACTGTTTTCCAGCCTCATTTTCTGTCTTTCAGCAAGGAAGAAAGAAGTAGAAGATGCCTGGAAACTGCAAGTAACTGAAAAGGCAACCAGTATCGACCATGCTGTTGACCAAAACAGGTAAAAAGGACAAGATGCAGATTCCAGGCACTTACCATGGTTCATGGTAATCTTTAGAGACATATAAGTGAAGCTTGGAAGTATATAAAGATATCTTAGGATTCTCATATTAAAGCAGAACAAGAGACAGAAGCCTGTATGAAGTTGGTTCATTTGGAAACACGTTGTGTAGGATGCAGGGTATAGGGAAAGGAAGGACCAAGGAAGGAGGGATGGTGGTCTAAGTTGTGAGCTGGCAGTGTGAGGAGTCTAGGTTGGTCTGGAGGCTGAACTATGACGGATTTGTTCATCAGTTCAAGATCAAGGATCTTCCCTGATACTAACTCCTCTGTGCATCCACATTGGGAGCAAATAGACCCCAGAAGATTTGAAGACATGTTGGGCCAGCTTCCTGGGGACCCTTGGCCAGGAACGAGAGGAGTTACTGAGCAGTTTGACACAAGTCAACCCCAACCCATTGTCCCTGCATGGAAGAGGTCAAAGCTGTGCAGAGTTTGTAGCTATAGGTTTGTTTAAGGAGGGTCAAGGAGACTTTGAAGCACAGGTGCCTAGAAAGCACCTCATTTGGAAGGTAGCATGCGTCCTGGAATCTTGAGGGAAATCTTCCGGGGACAGAACTCAAGCAGGACAGTCAAGGCCTCTGCTCAGAACCTGGCATCGTTCTTGCCTCGTCATCTAACAGTGGCAGTCCTTCCTTTTGTCTAGCATGACTGCATGTGCTCTTGCTCCCCTTGCATGGTTTTCCGATTTGGTCTCATTCCTGCTCCTCTTCTGTCACCTACGTCGCCCGTGAGCTGTTCCTGTGCTGCTGTTTCTGTACGCTCTTGCCCTAGGTCAGGCCACAGGCTGGGCTTCCTGCAGCGGAGTGCTAAGTGCTGGAGGTCTAAGTCTTTCTTCCATGACGTCATCATTCACATTCCTCTCTTGGCGGCAGACCCTGATCATGTGTTAAACTCTGCACCCTGCTACCCTCCTTAATGTTTCTTTCCCTTTCCATTTTCCACACCATATTTGACCTTGTAACATAGTATAAAGTTTACTTTCTTTTGCTGTTTGTTCCTTGTTTATTTTTACCCTCTGCAGAGGCAAGCTCCACAAGGGCTGGCATTCTTGGTCGGTTTTGTTCCTGAAAGTATCCTAAATGTCTTTATTAGTAATAGTAACAGGCACATAGTAGGTGCTCAAAAATGCTTAATTTGTGACTAAGAAAACCAAGCAGTGACACCACATGGTAGACTCTTCAGATGAGCCCTGGGGAGGGAAGAGGTCCTGGGGAGGGAAGAGGTCCCAGGTCGTCCAGCCTGTGCATCCCCAAGGAGTGCACCACCAGCTACCCGCTTCTAGCTGGAGTCCAGCAGAGAGTGACCAGCATGGTGAGCATCACTCTTCTTACACTGAGAGTCAAGGAAGAACCGTGGTGGAAACCAAGAAATTCATGGTCCTCACAAGCTGACCCAGCCCGGAGCCTGTAAGGAGGGTGGGAGGGACTTTCCTTCCAGGGAAGGTCGGGAATCGTGACTATGATACTTCCCTATTTCTATGGTGCTGGAACTTCCTGAGTTCCTTCCAAGCTCTGTCTCAACTACCACCAGCAGGTAGAGGTGATTCTTCCTCCACCTAACAAGCAAATGTTTACTGATATATTTGCACTTGAACACATGCACACACACATGCGCACACTCACACACCTACTTGCACACATGCACATGCACACACACATACACACTTCACATGATATCAGCCTAGTGACTGAAAGCACAGGAGTCAGTATCATTTGATCTGTTCAAAATTCCTGAAGGTTTTTAAAATCACCCTAAAGGGAAGTCTCATACTCATGACACTGGCTATTACTGTCCCCAAAGCCTCTGGAAATCACTCATTTATTTTCTGTTTCTCAAGTTTTTAAAACCATTTTATTTATTTATTTTTAAACCTGCTATCTACAAAGAAACCTGACATTGAGTAACAGTGTTTGGCTTGGCTCCTGTTTTCAAGATTCAGCCAGCTTGTACCTGCATCCATGTTTCATGCTCTCTATGATTGAGCCATACTCTGTAGTGAGGTAGACGACGCTGTTTTTCCACATGTCTGTCATTTGAGGGACATTCGGTTTGTTTCCACATTCAGCTGGTATGAATCATGATAAGATAAACATTTGAATATAAATATTTGTTTGAACAGCACTATTGAGTGGCATGTTCATTTAGTTATCCATTCATTGTTTGTTTTGCTTATTTATTTTTTGTGGTGGGGTCTCACTCTATAGCCTAGGCTGCTCTTGAACTTGAGACCTTCCTGACTCAGCCTCTCGTGACAGGATGACAGGTTCATAAGTCACTTTGCCCAGCTATATTCATTTTCTCACTCTGTTAATTCTAGGAACACATTTCTGGGAACACTCACACATTTATTGAAGTGGTTTTATGCATGTTAGTTAGGTTAGATGTGATGTAATGCTAGAAAAATAGAAACAGAAGTTGCTGGGTGTGTTGGTGCACAACTTTGATTCTGGCACTTAAGAATCAGAATAGCTGGAGTTCTGTGAGTTTGAGACCAACCTGCTCTACATAGCAAGTTTCAGACTGGACAGGACTACATAGTGAAACCTGGTCTCAAAACCAAACCAAACCAAAATAAACCAAACCAAAATGAATAACTACCACCACCAACAAAACCCACAAACCCTGAAAAAACAGTAAAAAAAAAAATTCAAATGAAAACACATGAACCATGTTTCTTCTGCTGAGATTGACAGTTTAACCTGCAGGATCTTGCAGATGTCAGGAGCTTTCTAAGTTACAAACCAAGCCTGGAAGCAGCATATTTCCACAATTCTGAACTTAAAAGAGATGTTGGACTAGAGAAAAATGAAGATCTTATGGAGTAAAAAAAATAGTTGAAAGGAAGGAATTACTTGGGACATTGTAGCAAAAGGTCCACTTCCATACTATATAAAGAGTATTAATAAATCATTAAAAATGCAGTGATCTGGGCTTGGTGGTACACACCTATAATCCTAGAACTCCAAAGGCTGAGACAGGGGGATCATGAGTCCTAAACCAGATTGGGTTAGAGTGAGACCTTGTGTAAAAATCAAAGAAAACAAAATATAAAAAAAACAAACAAAAATCAACCAACGACTCCACTTCAAGAACGCCTCAAAAGAAAACAAAATACAATCAAATGTACTTTATTAAAGAGCAAGCAGGCTTAATTTTTTTAAAGGATTCTCAGATACTATAAAATTTAAAATGCAGGCAGCCTACAGTGTTGGCGGTACAGAGAAAAGCACCTTGAAAGAGTGCAGATGAGGTTTGGGGAGTACGCTGGAGGTGAAAGAAGACACTCAGGCTGGTGATGGAGATGATGGCAGTGACGCAGGACCAGAAACAAGGGCAACTCTACTGCAAGTTTTCCTGGGTCCTCCAGCTGCTTGGTCCTAAATAAACACACAGAGGCTTATATTAATTAAAAACTCATCTATGGCTATGGCTCAGGCTTATTATTAATTAGCTCTTTCATCTTAAATCAACCCATTTCTATTAACCTATACATCGCCCATGTGTCTCGTGGCTTTACCTATGTTCTATTACATTTTGTTCTTCTGGCAGCTCCCAGCGTCCCCCCGACTCTGCCTTTCTTCTCCCGTATCTCTCTTGGATTTCCCTCTTGGCTATATTCTGTGTTGCCATAGGTCAACCAGCTTCTTTATTAACCAATGTGAACAGCACGTACTCACAGCTCACAGAAAGACATCCCACAGCAGGCAGCTAATAGAGAAAGGTGAGTCCCAGGCACAAGGGGCTGGAAGGATTTTGAGCACAGCTGTGAAAGGATGAACCGAGGTGTGAACTCCCTTCACTGAAATGAGCACACTTGAGAGAAAATCACAATTAGAGCGGATGCCCAAATCCTAAAAACTCCAGTGAGAGAGAATAAAGGAAATCAGGGTGAGAGCAGATATTTTAATCAGCACACACCCAATGTGCAATCTACTCAGATTCACCAGAAAGGTCAGTGGCTAGCAATAGCTCACCAGGGGACCTGTATGTACATATGTGGGTGTGTATATTTTTAATGCATGTGTATGTCTGTATGTGCATGTGTGTATACATGTATGTGTGTGTTCATGTGTGCATGCATGTATATGTGCATGTGTGTACATGTATATATTTATGCATACATGTGGATATATATATATATATATATATATATGTGTGTGTGTGTGTGTGTGTGTGTGTGTATCACATCATTTGTCTGCAAGAAGATTTACCATATAAATATAGGCTTAAACTTAGAAAACTAGTGTGTGCCAGGCAGGAAATATACCTTAATCCAGCATTTGGGAGAAGGAGGCAGGTACTGGTCTACATAGCAGGTTCTTAACCACTGTCTTTAAAAATGAAAGGAAGGAAGGAAGGAAGAGAGGATGGGAGGGGGAGGAAGGGAGGGAAAAGAAAAAGACGAAGCAGGACAGAAAACTGGTGTACAGACAAAGTCAGAGGATAAATCCTGTTAGTTGGTCTTGTGTTGCTTTAAGGAAACGTCTGAGACTGTAACTGTAATGAAACAAGCTTATCTTAGGTGTAGCCCTGGAGTTTGGGTCATGCAAGACCAAGGACCCTGTGTAGCCAGAGATACACACTGCTTTGTGAGTATGGAAAAATAAATGGTGGGCAGGTGCCAGGAGAGAACATGCAGGTCTCCATGAGTTCAGTCATAAAGGCCCCTCTGATGACCCACATAACCTTCCACTGGCCCAGCTCCTAACAGTGTTGCAATGACAATCAAATTTCAACACGAGTCTGAATGTGTGGCTCAGTAGTAAAGCATATGTTTGGCATGTGCAAGGTCCCGGGTTCAATCCCTGATGCTCCCAACAATTTTCCAGCATGAGTTTCAGAGGGGACAAATCACATTCACGTTATAGCAGGTGAACAATAACTGTTTAAGACAGACATAAAAGCAGATATGCTAAGGATAAAGTGATTAGTGCATTCAGATTGGCTAGGCTAATTAAATAATTGAATCTGACTACCTATAATTTTCTCAACTGTGTATTTATTCTTTTTACATCAATTGTGGCAGAGCAGCTATCAACGATATTCATTTGGTCCCCGTGTCACAGTGTACTTTCTGTGCGACCCTGGCAGCTGCCACACTTTTCTGTAAAGACAGCTCTGACCAGTGTGATTGCTCTGAGCCTGACAGCTCCTTCTGCTGTAAGACATGATTTGAATAGAAAGCCTTTGCTCGGAAACAATGCAGTTTAGCCTCGTCAGTTAATCAAGAAGCGTGAGGCTGGGGGATGTGATTTCATCACGTGGAAAATGCCTGGTGCCCAGTCGCACCTGCTTGACACATGCAGTCTTCCAGTAGAATTGTCCCATATGCCACCAGCTGGGATCTGTGCAAGCGCTTCTGGATGTGTGCCAGGTGATGGGGTGGAGTTCCAGCTGCCGGGCTGCCCAGCACAGGATGGAAAGTACCAAGCTGGAAGTGCTGCTTCCAGATAGCAGACCTCTGCTCAGCCAGTTATGCAAATGAGCTTGAAGCAGGATTTGTACTGTGTAGTTTCAGATGAAGGCCCTGTTCTTATAAAGCCCATCCTAGGCCTAGACGATTTCAACTTTGGGGACCTCTTATCCAGTTTCTGTTTTATTTTCTCAACCTTTAGAGAAACCCTCTTCAAGCACTGTAAATACAGAGAGCAAGACCTTCCTTTGTTAGATAAATAACCCTCATGAAGACACAAAATCCACGGAAACAACAGGATTTTAATCTCATGCTGTGGCATGTTTTTAAGCTCAGCAGGTAGAAATTCTCAAGAGTTGGTTCAATAGATTTTTTTTTTTATCAAAGAAATGCCATGCATAATATTTTGCCTTTTGATTCCATAAAGCCAAACTGAACCACAGGGTATGATGGATATTAACGTTCCATGAGAATACGAGATGACACCTTAGTTATGTGTGTTCACAAACTACCCCAAAGCCTTTTATGACAGAAGAGGAAGACAGATTGTAGAGAAGGTCAGTTCCTAAGAAGAAGACAATTCTGAGTTCAGTCTTCAGGAACAAAAGACAGAAGGCAGGTGGCTCCGGGGACTTAGTGTCGGTCCAGCTCACAAAGGTTCAGAGGATGCTGCCACTGCTCTCCCGGCTCTTGTCTCCAGAAAGAGCTGCTGGTTGAAAAGTCGCACTGAGGCTGGAGGAGAGATGCCTCAATGGGCTAGAGTGTGTTTCTCTCGCAGCGGACCTGAGTTTTGTTCTTAGCACACACACAAGACAGCCCACAGCAAACCTTGTTTCTTCTGTAGTGAAGTGAACTTCCTCACTTAAAAGATCCCCAGAAGACATGTTCTTAAAGTGGCTTCAGTTCACCGAAGCATGAAAGGAGCTGGTAAACAGAACAAAATACAGTAGTTTCATTTTTGGACTTCTGATACATCATCTAGTTACCATAGAGTTCTATGCAGAATTTGTTATTCCCTGTAAAAAAGCTGGCTTATTTTTCATTAAAAGTAAGACCAAATCTAAATCTCAGTTTTTCTCTGTAAAACTCTGGTTTCTTTCTTTCTTTCTTTTCTTTTCTGGTAATTTTGAGACAGGGTCTTTCTATGTAGCTCTGGCTGTCCTGGAACTCACTATGTAGGCTAGACTGGTCTTAAACTCACAGAGATCCTCCTGCTTCTGCCTCCAAAGTGCTAGGATTAAAGGCATACACACCACATCCAGCTCTGGTTTCTGGTACCCTTTCAGAAAAAAAAATTCTACATTATATTATCAGTAGGATTTTACTCAAATGTATTCATATCTAAGGCTCTAAAAAAGATTAAGTATGACCATAAAAAGTTATTAATAGCATATAATATTTAAAAAGTAAACTGATTTTAGAAATGTGGGATTTGAAGTGAGTAAAAAGAAAATTTTGGGTTGCAATTGAAATTATAATTGATGTAAAATAGATGATCATAACTATAAAATATTTTATACAAGCTTCTTGATAAGTATAACAATAAAATCTATGTAATGTAAAGAGACATGAACAAAAGCAAGTCTTAATAAAGAGCAACAAGAGAGGGAGCCAGGTGTGGTGGCTTATACTGGTAATTGAAATACTTGGAAAACTGAGATAAAATGTAGGCAGAGTTTTTTTTTTTTTTTTTTTTTTTTTTTGTCAGAACAACGGGCTCCCAAATAACTACACAGAGACTTATTATTAATTATAAATGCTTGGCCTATAACATAGACTTGTTCTTAATTAGGTCTTATAACTTAAATTAACTCATTTCTATTTACTTACTTGCTGCCACGTGGCTCATGGCTCGTTACCTCATCTTGTACATGTCCTGCTTCCTTTGCATTGGCTGATGACTCCCTGACTCCGCCCTTCTTCCCAGCATTCTCTCTGCCCTGACAATCCTGCCTAGCTACTGGCCATTTAGCCTTTTTTATTAAACCAGTCACAGTGACATATATTCATACAGTGTAAAGGAATATTCCACAAGACAATTAGCATGAGTTGCAGGCCAGAGGGCGACATGGTAAATTGCAGGCCAGCCTGGTTGGACTACAGAGGAAGGACCCTGTCTTAGCTGAGTAGAAGGAAGAGAAAGGAAGAAAACAGCTGTGAGAGATCCAGAACATAATTATCAATGTGACAATGGTAATTCCTTAATGTAATGGTTCACACAATTTTACACCTAGTCCCCAGTTGATGGGGATGTTTGGGGGTTATGGGGCCTTTAGCAAGAAGAGTCTTGCTAGAAGGTACTGTGCAGCCTGCTGGGGGAGAAAAGGTAACAATAATCTCAACAGCTGTCACCGGCCAGGCAAGATGGCTACCTGCAATAGTGGAACTGCTGTTAGGGTGATAACTGACTGGTCTCTGGAGTGGAGGCCTGTTCCACAGGGAACGCAGATCTGATACTGGTCAAACCCCGAGGAAACCATAGGCCTACAGGGAACTCATTACTGTTTCTTAGCTGAATTACCTAAACTGCCTTGTAAATATTTGTTTATATATGCATCTTATATTTATAGACAAATGCTACTCTCAGCCTTAACCAGAGAAGTGTCTCCTCCCAGTGAAGGGTTGTGAATACAGACTCATGGTTGTACAAAGGGTTGAAAATAAGAGGTGGCTGAGTGTCCATCCCTAATTAAGACATTTATAATCACCCTCTCCAAAGCTCAGAGAACACCACGGTAGAAAGGAAAGAACAAATGTATGAGCCAGAAGATAGGGAGAAGAGCTATGAGAACAAGATAAAGACATTGCAATCACAAATTCACAGCAACTGCAAATGCCTGACTGGATCTGTGCAAGAATGGGGCTGCTGATAGTGATGTCTATACCAGATATGTACAAGAATAGGCCTTCTGATAGTGATGCCTGTACTGGATCTGTACAAGAATAGGCCTTCTAATAGTGATGCCTATATTGGATCTGTATAAAAATAGGTCTTCTGATAGTCAGGCCTGGATGGAGGAGTGGCTTGGGGTAGGTGGTGGTAACATCACTACTCTATTTTCTGTTGATAGATTCAGTAAAAAGGGAATTATTATATCCAGTTGTGGAGCCACTGATGACCCTACTGTTCTGTGCTGTTTGTATATCTGTCTTTTACTTACATGTGTGTGTGTGTGTGTGTGTGTATGTATGCACACTCATAAGCATGTCTGTATGTGTATATTCATGGGTGTGCATATGCACGTGTCTACAGCTGTGGAGTTCAGAAGGTAATGTACAGGAGTTTGGTTCTCTTCTTCCATTGTGAAAGTCCTGAGGATCAAACTTGGGTCTTCGAGTTTGGCAGCACTTTTACTGACCACCATCTTTACAGATTCCTGAATAGCCGTCTTTAATGCCAATACTATGCCTTTTTTTTTTTTTCCAGAGCTGAGGACCGAACCCAGGGTCTTGCGCTTGCTAGGCAAGCGATCTACCACTGAGCTAAATCCTCAACCCTCCCGCCCCCTTTTTTAAAAGATTTATTTATTTATTATGTATACAGCATATGTGACTGCAGGCCAGAAGAGGGCACCAGATCTCATTACAGATGGTTGTGAGCCACCATGTGGTTGCTGGGAATTGAACTCAGGACCTCTGGAAGAGCAGTCAGTGCTCTTAACCTCTGAGCCATTTCTCAAGTCCTATGCTTTTTTTTTTTTTTAATCACCCTAACTTTCTAGTATATCTTGAAGTCAGATTCTAGGTTTCCAGTTTTATTCATTTTGTTCAAGATTGCTTTGCCTGTTTAGAGCTTTTTGTAGCTCTCTAAAACAAATAAATAAAGACCCCTCCCCAGTTTTGTGACAGTTGACATTGAATTTTATCTGTTAATTTTTGGGGTGATGATGGTGTGGTATCAAGCTCAGGGCTTTGTGTATTCTAGGCAAGCATTTTACCACCTCACTGCATCCTGGTCCACCTCAAAAGGCCCAGCAATGCACTTCCTCCAGCCACGCCTCATCTCTCAATGATGGATGGCTCAACATCCCCAAACTTTGCCCTGGGGACCAGGTATTTAAAGATGTGACCCTGTGGGGAGATCTTATCAAGGCCCAAAGCTCCAGTTATGAGATGAGTATGTTTTGTAACACTCAGATGAGTGTGTTTTAGAACACTCAGAGCAGCTTGATGACCACAGGTAACAATAGTGTATGGTGTACTTAGGCGTATCTTTTTATTTTGACTTACCATATGTGTGTCAAGTTATATTTTATTAGCATCTTTTTATTGTGACTAAATATATGTGTATTTGTGTGTGGGTTTATGTACGTGTGAATCCAGAAGTGGGTGTTAGATTCCCTGGATCTGGAGTTATATAATCAGCTTTGAAATGCCCAGTGTGGGCGTTAGGAACCAAACCTGGGTCCCTTGTAAGAGTGACAAGTGCTGTTAAATGCTGAGCTATCTTTCCAGCTCTAAGACTGCCAACTTAAAGTTTATTGTCACATACAAAGGTTACTATGAAAGATGATGGATATGCTAATTAGCTCGATTGCAGTAATCATTTCATAATATATACAAAGATAAAAACATCATGCTGTAAATCTTAGATACATGCACTTTTAAATTTGTGAATGATACCATAGAAAACTTAGGAAAAACAAAGTAAAATAATCCAAATGGCCACACGATGGAGCCAAAGCCTTGGTGTTAATAGGCCTTTCAGACCCTCAACTTTTCCTCTTCTGCAGAAATGTGGCCAGTTAAGCTTAACAGGATTATTTAAAAATATTTATTTGTTGTGTTTTCAACACAATGCTTTATTGCTAATTATGTTTTTAAATAATAAGGTATACATGATTTTGTCCTTATTCTTTCAAATTAAAAAAAACTGGAAATTTAAACCCCCTGTGTGGCACAGTCTTAGTGTGGTACAAAAGGTACAAATCTGTCTACTTATTAAGGACAACACCAGTAGAATCTATGTAAAATAAAAATTACATCCCTCGTAAAATGTTGAGATTTCCCTATGGTGTTTTGGAAGATGTACAAGTCTCCAACAAGAGATGTTCACGAGTAGAGAGGTAGGCGAACCCTGTTTGTATTAGACCCTCAATTAATATTTACTGACACAACTAGTGAAGGTATGAATCAATGAAACCCCAGATACCCACTGGCTAAAGTCTCTCATTTTATTCCCCAAATGAAATTGTCAGTTATGGAGAGAAACAAAATATGAATCATAAGAGTTAGTGTCAGACATGTAATTTTCAGCACCTCTTGTAGACTCAAATACAGACATTTGTTCAACAAATGTTCTCCAGTGTTTACGAGGCTTAGGAGCATGATTGCAGGATTGGGTAAATGAACTTTAATACAAAAACTACCACCCTCTGGAACTGCAAGTGCCACCAGCACTCAAGGGTATCAAGAGCACAGAGCACAAATACTTAGGTGCTATGGAGGTCTGAATGTTACCAGTTTTAAGAAGCTTCTTTTTTGTTCTAAATATATTGACTTTCCTTAAAAATAATCCCTTTCTACAAGAAGAAATGAAGGGGAAACAATATGTGTCCACACCGGAGTTCTTGATATCAGCCTTTCAGGTTAGAAGCCATGATTTTGATAATCTTGAGTTTTAGAGTGCTGAGAAAAGATGATGAACAGAAAGAAAGTCAGATGAGAACTATCCCATCTTGCTTCAAGTGGCAATGTAAACACTTGGAGGAATCATTGTTGTGGCAGGCTTGCTGACTCAGCTGGTGTGAGAGCTGGAAACCTGTGCTGGCTAGTCTTAACTTGACACACAAACTAGAGTTGTCTCAAGAGGGAACATTGCTTGAGAAAATGCTTCTGTAAGATCTTGCTGTAAGGAATTTTCTTAATTAGCTATTGATGGAGGAAAGCCCCGCCCATGGGGGGTGGTGCCATCCCTGGCAGGTGGTCCTGGGTTCTGTAAGAAAACAGGCTGAGCAAGCCTTGGGGAGCAAGCCAGTAAGCAGCACCCCTCCATGGCCTCTGCATCAGCTCCTGCCTCCAGGTTCCTGCCCTGCTTGAGTTCCTGCCCTGACTTCCTTCAATGATGAACGTGATGTGGATGTGTAAGCTGAATAAACCCTTTCCTCCCCAACTTTTTGGTCATGATGTTTCATTGCAGCAATAAAAATTCTAAGACAAAACCCATAGTTGTGATCACTAGTGACTTTCTTAATTATCAAAATAGAGAAGAAAAAGCTTTAACTTGGGTCTCAGAGCAGATTAAAGTTGTTCAATATGGTCCTCAGGTCTAGAGGACAGAACTGGCTGATGCTCAATATGATAAGTCAGTGCGCAAACAGACTACCCTTAAGAGACATCAGAAGGCTCACTGGGTAAAGGCCCCTGTGATCAGCATGGCAGAACTGGCATGGCGGAAGCAGAAAACAGACTCCTGCACACTAAATCAATTAAATAAATTATTTTAAAAAGAGCAAACAAGGAGGAAATATTACTAAATTAAAAGTCTCAGGATATCCATGCGTACCCTCAAAGATAAATAGCAAACACTGTACATCAGAGTCAGAAATGCTCTCTAGCCAATCACTCAGCATCCCAGAAGTTTAGATGATCCGAGTCTCACACACAATGGAGTCTCCTCATTGTTCCCATCACCACATCATCTCTAATGTTTGGAAATTATTTCTTGTAAGAGAGATGGCATAGCTCATCTCTCTTATGTCTAAAATAAAATGTCTGCATCATTTTCCTTTTAGACAGATTGAAGCTTGAAGGAGAATGCCTTTCTCCAGGGAGTCCTGGTGTCAGTGATGGAGCCAGGCTGCTCCTTGTCTTACAATTTCATCTCTGTGCTGAGAATTCTGCTTTGGATGGTGGCTTTGGTGTAAATTTGAAAGAAATTTTTAGAGTTTATTGATAATCAACATTACTGTCCCTTTATCTATAATCTTACATCTGGGAATATCTTTAGAAATATAAAAGTAAAGAGAATAAAGACATCTACTATAGCATTATTCCCCTACACTAGGTGATAAAAAGGTGTCTGAATGCCCATTGAATGAGAAAAGAATAAAAAGCATCATTCTAGAGCATCTTAACTCTTCACCATAGGCTGAGTATGGTGGCATGCGTCTGCCATTTCTATACTCAGGAGGCTGAGGCAGGAGGGTGGTGAGTTCAAGGCCAGCATAGATAGCCCCTGGCTCAATGAGAGAATGTTTACCTAGCATACATAAAATCCCAGGTTCAATTCCTAGCACTGCAAAGCAACTCTACATGAGTCCTATTTAGTAATATAGCATAACACCAAGACCTATTATGTGAAAAATAGAATATACAATATGTACATTGCAATGCCAATTCCATAAAAGTTTGCATATATATAAAAAGGCATAGAGAAATATAAACATTAAATATTTTCTGTTTATATTATTTTCTTCAGTTAGCATACAAATAGTGGGTCTGACTTTGGCATGGGCGTGTAGACCTCCCTTGCCCTTTGTTCATAATTTCCCCATCACCCACTCCTGCTCTCCAATCTCCCCACACAACTCTTCATTACTTTCACATTACATAAACAACCTTCTAAATCTAGGTGCAGTATATGTACATGATGTGGGTCCTTCTGAGTCTGGCTCATTTCACTTAACATAATGATCTCCAGTTCTGCCTGTTTTCCTGGAAATGATATAACTTCATTATTTAAGGGCATATAAAATGCCATAGCTGTAGGATAGTATTTCTTAAAGGTGTTATTTGTAGTAAAATTTTCTTCTGTTGATGTCATTGTAACTTGTATAAAGAATGAAAAAATTAGGAATGCATCATGCACATCTGCCCTGTGCTCCCCACAGGGTCACAGGGAAGGTGCTGAGACACGGGATGATGAATGTGATAATCTGTCAGACAATTCAAACAGAAAGTGGGGCTAGGCCAGTCAGGATAGGGGGTTGTATGTTGCCCCTGAACAGCTGTGGGGACCAGGACTGGCTTCTCCTCTTAATCCCTCACAGTGTGGGGCTAGAGGTTGGCCCATGGCCAAACCCTGCTCAATGCCCACTTTGTATGGATAGTAAAGTAGGAATGCTTTTTGTGTTTTTAAGTGATTAAAAAGAAAGAAATCAGAGTAGTAGTTTATGACAGCAAAATAATATGAAATCTGCCTTTCAATGCAACTCATAAAATTTTATTGGGACATGATAACATCTACTTATTTAATTTTGTTCATGACTGGCTTTGGTTCTGATAGAGATCATGTGGTCAACAGAGCTTGAAATACTTACTGTCTGGTCCTTCATGGGGAGAATTTGCTGAGCTCTGATCTCCATTCTATAAACCTATCCCAGCCTCATATATTCCAGAGATATTTTTCATTTGTTCTTAAATGGTTAGAAATGGAGTCTTTTGCTAATATTTAGGCTTAAAATCTCTTGGAAACATTAAGAATGGGAGCCACTCAGAGCACAGCACTGAGTACCACACTGTGATGAAGACTGAGCTATTGGTGTGTGAGTCCAAGCAGTTTAGGTGGGAGCACAGATCTTATTTGGGCATTGGGAAGTCATACTTTTGGCTTGTTGCAAGGACTCTTCTGGGTCTCCTTCCTCTCTTCTGTGGGAGTCTGCCAGAGTCCAGCTCTGACCTGTTCCCACCTTTTGAAGGGTCCTTGGGTGGAGGAGAGAGGAATGAGGAAATACTAGGTAGAGAGATAGAAAGAGACGATAAGAATTACAGAGACACAGGATAGCTTGGAGAGGGCCTTGGATCAATACCCAGCTGCTCCGTTGTTTATTCAAAAGGGCTTTTTATATAAAGGGGAGAGGCAAAGACTTCCCTGTTGCAAGATCAAAGTATACCATACAGCCAAGTGTAGACCTTTCAAAACATCTGGTAAACACACTCAGGGCCAAATCATCTCCTTACACAGCTCTGCTGGGTAAAGCAAAGCTCAGACTTTCTGACCTTGAGTAAGGCCTTACCAGGAAGCCTCTGTGGGCCCCACACGCTTCAACAGTACTGAGAGAATTAGGTGACTTTGAGTCCCCATTCTACATTTCTGCAGTGGCTCCTGGCATTCTAACAGTTCATGGTTCTTTATAACTACTTGAAACATTTTTTATTTTTTTGATCATTTCTCTGTCTCTGGGGAAAATGACTAATTTTAAAGCCAGGAATCAAATCTTAAATGTGGACAGGTAAAACAAAATATCTGCCATGGTTTGGGTATGGTCTGTGTACCTGGGGGCCTCTCAGTGTGGTGATGGCAACAAGGATTGGAACCTAGTAGAAGATAGTGAAATCATAGAGATACTATACTGTCTCCCCCTACTTAGTGATATTGAAGGTTTTACGAATCTCCTCAGGAGTTTTCCCCTTAATTATATTTGCCACAGTCTTGCATGTGACATCAAGCAAACCTTTAATATCTAAGTAGTTTGCAGCCAGGATAAGTTCAAAAAGTGTTCCTTGGTCAACTTTCAGGAATTCTTGGTCCCAAACAGGAATATCATCTGTCCACTTTTCTTTGTTCTCATCATCTTCAGGAGGAGGGGGGGGTCATCCTTGTGATGGGTGCACCACTGAATGACCTTTTTTAGAATTGCTACATTAACATTTGGTAAAGGAACAGGATCATCATCTCCCTCATCACTCATTCCTAAATCTTCCAGCATAGTCTTGATAGTCACAGATTGTTTGGCAATTTCTACATCAACTTCAAATATCTCTCCATCAGAACTCTGCAACTTTATCGAAGGCATGGTGCTTGGTCTCAAGACCGCAGGCCTGAGGCTGACGGGTGGCATTCAGAGAAGAAGAGAAACACCGAGGACAAGGCCACTCTAAATATTTGTCCTTATACTAACAGAGAAGTGTAGTTCTCACACCTCATCAAGGAAAGTTCTCTTTGCAACAGAGACCATTTTGGAAAACCACAACTGAGCAAAATGCAGATTTGTGGAGCCTAGTCCCAATGGATATATATATTCATGTATATATATATATGTCACAACTGAATCCAACACTCAGGGATCATCATGGAAGAAGCGGTGGAAAAATTGTAAGAGCCAGAGGAACAGGGGTTTTCTCTGACATTGTGTCTTCTAGAGATGTCAGCAAAGCTACACCCATGAAGACTACCAAAATGGCCACCGAAACAAGACCTGAACAAGGACGACACCATTAGACATGAAGGGGGAAACCTCATGAAATCTCAATCCTAGACAAAGGACTACAGGAAACTAGTGAGTGCTGAGAGTGGGAGAAATAGTCTTCTCCAGGGAAGAGCTCACCAACTAACTATCCAGTACCAAATGGTGAGCCCTGAACACACACACACACACACACACACACACACACACACACACACTTAAGGGTAAAAAGGCCATGAATTTGAGAGAAAGCAGGAAAGGAATACATGGGAGGGAATGAAGGAGGATAAGGAAGGAAAGAAATGATGTAATAATATTACAATCTCAAATAAAAAGTATTATAAAAAAGAACTCTTCCCTCAGGGTTGGGCTGTAGATCAGTGATAGTGTACTTGCCTATCATGCATAAAACCCTGGGCTTGGTGTCCAAAGCATGTGCACATGGGCTCACAAACAGACATACACATGTGTGTACTTTTACTCACTTATCTCTTAACTCTCTACAGGAAATTTTTCCCATTACTTCCTACTGTAGGCACATAGTACACTTCCAAACAGTTCCAACATACCTTGCTGATCAGAAAAGACTTCCCCCTCCCCAGACAGGGTTGTTTTTTTGGTGTGTAGCAGCTCTGGCCTTTTTTTTAGAGCATGACCCTAAGCTGGTGGTGGACATAAGGTGTGTGTTCAGATGGACCCTGGGCATGAATTTGCTTAGATCTTGTGGAATTTAAAAGCATTTTCGTATAATAGCTCTAATTTTGACAATGTTTTCAAAGCTTTTCAGACCAGTATTCCCCTGCCCTCTGCATTCCCTTCCAAGCTGATCTTTCCTTTTGCTGTGTCCTTAGCTAGAAGAGATTATTATCTCAATGAGAATGGGAGTGAATGGCTTCATTCTGGACACTGTTCTTCCCTTCCCTTTTTGGGGGACATATGATGGGTTTGCTCATTTGTTTACTGAGTGTCCACAGACTGCAGTGATTGCTGAAGGTCCTGAGGCACAACAGAGAAGTAAACAACATGCTGCTTTCGTGGGTTTACTTCAAAGAGGAGAGACAGAGGAAGGATAAATAATGTACCATGTTCACCATGCTAGAACGTGACAAGCACCACTAGGAGAAATGAAGCCAAGTGGTAGTTTGCAATGATGGGAGTATTATTTTGGATGGCTCTGTCACTCAAAGGAGGAGACTCCTGATCAGAGAGCCAAATAAAATGAGTTAGCCATTAGAATATCCTCAGGCAGGCCTCAGGCAGATTGCTTGGTGTGTAGGGGATTGTGTGGATAGAGGATAAAGCTGGGGCCAGAGGAAGCAGTAGAAACAAATCTTATTAGGTAGCTAGCTACCGGGTCACGAAGTGTGTGTGTGTGTGTATGTGTGTGTGTGTGTGTGTGTGTGTGTGTGTGTGTGTGTGTGTGTAATGAGAAAACACTTTACTACTGAGCTACACTGCCCCCAGCCACCCTACTTGATCATGTATGTTTTACGGACATGTTGAAGAAGACTGCTGGAAGCCTTGCTTCAGATGGGTTCAGTGACCTGGGACGAATGCGTGAAGTTGGCACCAAGAAGAGACTGTGACCACCTGTTGTTTAAACAAGTGGCCCCAGAAAGCCTGGGCTGTCTTTATAGTTTCAATGGTTTGCATGAAGAGTTTCACAATCAGTTCTTAGTTTCTAAGTCTCTAAAAATGGTTACAATAATTGCCAGTTTGTTCCTTGCCTCTTTCCCCTTCCGTCCCCAACTTTCCCACTGGTAGCCATTGCCTTTTTGTCTATATCTCTATCATCAGAAGCGTAAGCAGTCTTGTAAGCTGCAAAGGAACTTTCCTAATTAAGCACACGTACAGGTAAAACAGTGTGCCCAGTTGGTAGCACATGTGGTTTATGCAAACTGAGAGAGACAGTTTTGTCTCCAGTGGTTAATATTTACATCTGGTAGGATCTGGGTTCTCATGATCCATTCACCAGCCAAAGCTGGATCAATCCATTCTGCATTCTGTACTACTCTATATCCTCTGAGGATATACCAGTTTTTCCATTTATCCTACAGGCAACATAACTTGGAAACTTACTCTTAGTAATTGGTACTGTTTATCCCTTGTTCTTATGTCCTTTTCCCTTAACTTCTTGGGGTATTGGCACAGTTATTAGAAATGAGGGAAGTGTGAATTCTATGATTCTACTTCATTCCCTGTTCCTAGACTGTTCCCATTAACTCCTGATATTGTCTACTTAATAACATTTCTCAAAGACTCTAGTGGTTAAAATCATTCTCTCCAGAACAGTTGTGCAAATATGTAATATTAAACTTCATGACCTAGTATGACTCTTTCAAGCCAGGAGTATGACTAGCATAGTGAAAGCCAGGACAGCGGGTTGCACACACACTCCCGGGGGCATGCCCAGAGTTACGCAGTGAACTGTCCACAGGTGTTTGCCAAATGTGTCAAGGTCTCCAGGGTCTTGCCACAAGGAGAGCGAGCCATTTGTGCTATTCTCAGACTTATCCCCTGAAGAAGTCACATGGCTCCCACCAAAGATTTTCATTACAAGCCATTGGAGGGATGACATAGGCCATTTTCAGAAGCCCTGGTTGCTACAGGGGAAGACCTACTGCAGGAACATCTACTAACAAGCTATTGCAGGTGCTCAGCTGGCAGGTGACGGACTAGTTGTAACCACGGCTACAATGAGCAGGTGATGTATGCTGACTGTTGACGATAGCCCAGAGGCGGCCTTCTCAGAGACACAATCCTCGGACTCCTTTTTTATGCTTAATTTAACTGTCTTCTGGACTTCCCCCAGGCAGCCTGTGTTTACTTCTGTTAGACAGTTTGTATTTTTAATAATTCATTTATTTTTAATTTGTGCATGAGTGTGTGTGTGTGTGTATGTACCACAGTGCACATTTGGAAGTCAGAAGACACCTGTTGGGAATTGGTTCTCTCCTTCTACCATGCGGGTCCTGGGGCTCCAACTCAGTGCTCTGGCTTGGTAGCAAGTGCCGTCACTGGCTGAGGCATCTTACTGGTGTCTGTACTTGGTTTGAGATTCTTCATGGTGGGTCTGCACATCTGTTTCTCTAAGTTCCTCTCTTGAGGTGCAGAGCCACGCCTCATTTTCCCTAGCGCCTGGTATATGCATTTACATTGCTAGTATGACATGAATGCTTGTTTAACAGGCATACAAATCAATAAGTTAATAGAAAACATAGCTAAGAAGAAGGTATTGATCAGGAGATAAGTTAAATCAATGCCGTGCAGTCTGTGGAAAGCTTCCTGGAGCCTCCCAGTCTGGCTGTGCTTGGGGAGCCAACCTGCCATGCTGACCTTCCTTCTTTAATCCCAACCAGACTGACTCCATAAACATTACCCCAAAATACCTTCTGTGTCTAGAATGCCATGGCACAGCAAATTAATGAATATGTAATATCTGAAATTGCAAAAAAAAAACTTTAAAAATTCTTTGCTTTTGGGAGCAGATAGCAATTTGAAGCTTATTGACTGCAGAGGGATAATTATACACCTACCATTCACCTCTTGGCTCCTCTAAACTGGAACTTTCAAATAAGATGCTGTATGCTTATGAAACCCTTACATGCCTCACAGTGGATTTTTTTCTTCTTTGAATAGGAGATATTAAAAAAGTGTCAAAAACATTTCATTGGATTTTTAAAAATTTTTATGTGGTGATATACTAACAGGGAAGAACATAGATATGCTTTTGGAATGGAGAAAGAAGAATAGAACACAAGGTGTGGTAGTTTGGATGAGAAAAGTCCCCTGTGGTTGGTGGTGCTGTTTGGGGAAGTTTAGGAGGTGAGGTCTTGCTGGAGGAGGTGTCTCCCTGGGGGTCGACTTCGAGAGTTTATAGCCTGTGGTTTGCTCTCTCTCATTTCCTGCTTGCGGTTTGAAGATGTAAGCTCTTTTCTTCCGTTCACCTGCCACTTGCTGCTGTTCCTCTCCACCACCCTGGACTCATCCCTCTGAGACCAGAAGCTGGAATGAACTCCTTCTTCTATAGTTGCTGGTAGTCATGGTGTTTCATCATGCCAACAGAAAAGCAAAAGCAACTAATGACCGTGAGTCAAGAGCTGGGCAGCCGGAGACTCAAGCTGTTCTTAGGTCTTTATTCCTTTTCATGGGCTGACTATGGATTTGATTAAGGAAAATGGGGGCTACAATAATAATAAACACTGTTGTTCTCTCAATCAAGAAATCAACAAGGGGTTAGTGAGGCATAGTGCTTGTGTGGACATAGAGAGTGCCAGGTGGTGGGTTTTGTGAGCCACAGTTTATACTTCCATTGCGACTGACAGAAAACCCGAGGAAGGCCCCTGCCAGGCAGACTAGCAGCAGTCTTAGCTTTGTGAAACTGCTCTACACCTCCCTGGTCTGGCATCCCTTGTTTTCATTTTCCCGGTTGCAAGATGGCTGCTTCACCTCTGCCTTCTGTGGTTCTGTGTCTGCATTCCAGAAATTTTCACGTATCTTCCACAAAGCACGGTGCCTACCTCATTGGAAACATTCAAGTATTCACATATACTCATATATGAACAAAAAGTGAGAAGTTCAATGTTGCAAGATACTCAATGTTTGGTCAGCCTCAGATGATCCGAGATATTTAACTTCACCTTGTTGCAGGTTGTATTCTGTGAAAGTAGACACTTGGGATTAGAAAGTAATTACTGGGGATAATTATCTATGAAAATGAGGCAGACAAGCATAGGGGAGAGTTTAGTAACCTGGGGCTATATTCTATTTGGGTTATACATGCTCACCTTTTCTAAAAATGCACTTGGCCACCTAGCTCTTTACCTGTATGCACTACGCACACACACCCCTCTTCAAATAATACATCTAGAAATCTCAGATTCCAACCTTCATTGAGCCGCCTGTATACCCTGTCAGGATAAGCCCCTCCTTCTACTGAGGATCAGCAGACTGGGACAGTTTCTGTTCAAACATATTCTTAATGATCCTGGCCTGAGGCTGTAAGGACCCAGAACCAACCTGAACTAATTTTGGGTGCTTGTGCAGTAACGCAAAACCATGTTCCCAAGTAAACTTTCCTTAAAATTTTTAAATTAATTAATTAATTATTTTTACATGCCAACCACAGTTTTTCCTCCCTCCTTTCTCCCAGCCTCTCCCCTACTTCCCCCCACCTCCCATCCACTCTTCCTCCATTTCTTTTCAGAAAAGGACAGGCCTCCCATGGATATCAACAAAACATGGCATATCAAGTTTCAGCAAGACTCAGCACCTCCCCTCATATTAAGGATGGACAATTCAACCCAGTATGAGAAATAGGGCTCCAAGAGCCAGCAAAAGAGTCAGAGACAGCCACTGATGCCACTGTTAGGAGTCCCACAAGAAGATCAAGCTACATAACTGTCACACACATACATACACACATACACACACACACACACACACACACACACACACACACATATGTATATATAGTCTAGGTTAGTCTCACACAGGCTCCCTGGTTGTCAGTTCAGACTCTGTGAGCCCTCATGTAAACATTTATGGAGATGATTATGTTACTTAGTCTGCAATCAAAATGGAGACCCACCCAAACTACACCCGTTAATGACCAGTTTCTCCTCTTGAACCTTTAAATGGAAGCACTAAACAATAACTGAGTCCTTGAGTATCCTGACTCACTCACTGACAGGTCCTTGAGTATCTTTACTCACTGACTGACAGGTCCTTGAGTATCCTCACTCAGTTACTGACAGGTTCTTGAGTATCCTCACTCACTGGCAGTGATTTTCTTTCAGTCTTCACTACATCTCTCTCTAATGGGTACTCCTGCTTCACTTTGAATATAGTTTGTCTTTCTATTTTTGAAAATCTCTATTAGGTCTTATTTTCAATTCTCTGGAAAAGAGACCAAGAACCTGGCCAGCACTGACCTTGACCACCACTACTGGAAGGATCCCCACATAAACGTTGACATTAGGTCCTTCAAATCCTTTGTAGCACCTAAAGGCAAATATTGTCTGTTAGAATTAGCTCATGTCTGGCTGGCTCTGGGTCTCTATGTTTGCTCTGCACCTCCCACCCATCACATGCAGGCTGCTCTTGGAGGATGGGACCTCAGGTGACATCCACAGCTTAGCCACTGGCAGCTGAATGGCAGCTAGGGCTTGCTGACCTGGGTGGTACAGCTCTGCACCTGCTGTAGAGGGGGCATTTTGCTGTTGATATAGAACTTGACAGCAAGATCTTAGAAGGCAAAGGACAGATGAACGAGAGGAGGTAGTAGAAGGCTTTGCAAATGAAAAGGTGTCCTTGCTTGAGTTGCTGAGTAAGATTGCTCAGGGCTGAGTGGCCTACACAGCAGAATAAGTCCAAGCTCAAAGTCCCAGGAGATTTTGATCTTTGAGGGTCACTGTCCTATTGACAGCCTTCTTGGTGTGCCCTCATGAGGGAAAGGACTTTTTTTCAGGCAGAAGACTCATCCTCATACCTTTCTTCCTCTTGTCCTGTTTTCTGTTTCCTTTTGTGTCCACGGTAGTGGTTCCTCTGTTGTAATTCCACTCCACTTGCAGCTTCTGTGGATTGGCTGGTTTGATCCATGGTCCACATCTATGTCAGTCTCTTCGTCAAATGGCTGTTCTCTTCTGAACATCTCATTCTTTTTTTTCCATAGTGACAGGCTGGCAGTTCTCTCAGTCTTTAAGTTCTGATTCTTTTTTTGTTTAAGACTTATCTTGGAGTTACTTCTTTTAGGATTTTCCTATAGTCACTAGGAGCCAAATCAGTTCTTCAACATTTTGCTTAGAAATAGCCACACCTAAAGACCCAGTTTCCTCACTTGAGAGCCCTGCCTATCACAGTGTGACCACAGTTAAGTTCTCTGCCACTTGCAACAAGAACCATCCTTTCTCCACTGTTGCATGCCTGCTCCTTTCCATCTGGGACCTCACCAGGAAAGTCCTTGCCACTCACATTTCTGCATGCGTTTCTCATATGTGATCCTCTTTTCTTCATAAGCCCAGCCCCTACTTATCGCCATGCTTTGAAAACATTTCCATGTCTGCATTTTTACGGCAGTACTGCACTTCTCTGCATTGGTTTTTAGTCTTAGATATCATGGACAGCTATAACAAAGTGCCACAGCCTGGTGTAAGCAGCAAGCTCACTTAGTCTACCATTCTGGAGGTCTGGAAGGTCAAGATTTAGGTGCTGACGGATTCATTCTTTCCTGGGCTCTGTTACCTGCTTGCATGTAGCTATGGATTTGGCTCCTGGTAGCTGTATCCCCACACAGTAGACCTAGATACTTTTTGTGTTAATAAAAGCCTTTAAATGCCGATCTCAGAGGCTTTCTCCCAGAGTTCAAAGGAGACTCTGCAACCAGCGAAGGATCTAATCTGAGGGATAAGGAATTAGTCTATGCTCCGTGCTCTATCTGTCCACGTCTCTTTATTGTTCTCAGTAAACTCTCTCATCTCTCTGCTGTTCTTGTTCTAAAGCGAGTCTCTGAAGTTTCCAGTTTTTATACAATCAGCAATTCTCTGGCCAAAGCAAGGTCACAAAGCCTGAATTCTTTCAGGGTCATAAAAAGCCAATAAGAACTGCATAAGGAGGTAACTGTCAAGCTTTCTTTAAGACTCAAGGAGGGAGTGAATTGTAAAAGCCTCAGTGAACTCTTAAAGGGAATGGGGTGAAATGAGAGAGAGAGAGAGAGAGAGAGAGAGAGAGAGAGAGAGAGAGAGAGAGAGAGAAGAGCTTAAATCAGTTAGGGAAATCTAAGAAGAGAAAAGTGGAATTTGTGTGTAATACTGCATTCCACAGTGTGGTTAGATAATAAGCTGATCAGTAAACTGAGGTGAAAGTAAGTTCAAGGAGTTAAGAATTTGTTAGTTCAAGGTTAGTGTGGAGCAGCACTTTCCTATCTACTAGTTGGGTGAAGCCAGGGCATGTTTGTTCCCTATCCCTCTAAAGGCTGTGAATCAACAGATTCAGACATGTTCTAGTTCTATGTCTTGGGTGTCTGAGAATGTCTCACACGAGATACTTTTACTTGGACACTAACACTGACCAAATGCCTGCCAGTGAAGATAATGCCAGGAAGGCACCTCTACGTTTACATTGAGGAAGGAACAGAGACCTGGTTGTGGGAAACAGGTTTTGACCATGTGACTGTCTTCACGCACAGCTGGGGGATGTTATTTGGTCCATGTACCCCAAATGTACAGGGGAAGTTGTGCCCAATAAATAATCAGAAAACCCCTAAACTGTGGGAAATGAATCCCAAATTTGTAACAAATGGGGAAAGGCTACAGCAAGAAAACAGCCAATTCATTTAAAAGGCAGTGACTCCAAAATGCCTCTGTGGTGGTTTCTTCCAGTGGAGTCCTTAGTTCTAATGGGTAGACATTATCAAATGAAGGCTGAATAATTACTACATAATCCTGTGACCTGCAACAGCTCGTGATAGTGTCTCCGACATTCTCTCTCTCTCTCTCTCTCTCTCTCTCTCTCTCTCTGTGTGTGTGTGTGTCATTGTTTGAGTGCAAATATGTGGTGTATGCAGATGTTGGAGTACAACAACAGGAGTGTTGAGTCGCCCTCTCATTAAGTCTAGAACTTGGCCACATAGGCAGGCTCTATCTCCCATCTTGCTGTTCCTAGGATTATCAACTTGAACAGATAGATGCAAGCCATAGATCTTCTGGAAATTCAAACTCAGGTCCAGGCTTTACTCACTAAATGGTCTCCCCAGGTTCCTCTCTACTTAAAAGGGCACCCATCTACAATGGAGCTTCATCCTCAAGTCCTTATCTACACTTAGATCTCCCTAAAAGCCCCCAACTCTTACTACTGTTGCACTGGGGGTGGGAGTGGAACCTCAACGTATGGGTTTTGGGATGCCCAAACATACAGTCTATAACAGAGACAACAGCTGATGTGGAGGTATATTGAGTTGTCTGTGAAGTTCATTCACAGTGACAAGGCTCTGCTTGAGTGATGGTGTATGCCCAGGTCACATATCTGATGAGCATGAAAAACAGATGGGGCCAGAGAAGTAAGGTTTATCAGTGGCATTCTATCACAAGCTGTTCATTGCTGAGACTCTAAGCTTGGGACTGGAGCACCAGAGAGCCCCATCATGTGGCTAACAGAGGAAGTAGCTCATTGGAGGCAACCTTTGGCCTGCTGTCAACTATAATTTAACAAGATTAAATGAAGTGTTCACTTCCTTGATTTTGAAACACATGGATTACTTTGAAGTTGATGACTGTATTCACTGTCTGTACACACACAGAGCTGGCAAACAGTGACTGCCTGTGTGACCCTTTGCTTCCCACATGTCCTCTTCAAATGTCCCTGGTGTGGTTTCTGCTCAGCGATAGAGTTGAGTGTGTTCCAGTGAATACCTGCTTTTCAATAATGGCTCTTGGTGAGGGAAACACTTTAAGGGTATAGCTCAGCAGTAGAGCTTTTTTGACCACTTTGGCATGATGTAGGAGAAGATTTTGGGACACAGACATGGGTGACAAGAGAGAGGTCAGCTTTGCCCAAACCTGCCTCCATTTATACTATGTTTATAGGAATGTGTATTTAAACAATAAGCATGCCATCTACTTAGCTTTATTTCTTTTGAATTTGCAGTGATACATTTGCTCTCACCATCCACATTCTGCCTAGCAGACAACTATCCATGGCCTCAGAGGTGCCTAAGTAAAAACAGCACCGCGAAGGAGGGAAAAATCAAGCTGTTTTGAAGTTGCATCCTCAAATTAAAATTATTACTAGAGGAAAGAAGGACTTTTGATGAATGCCTAGACCTTAATTTCCAACCTTAATCTCATGTTTTCAGTGAGATGGCTTTGTTTTGGCTTGTATTTCATCTTTTTATTGTGCATTTCATGCTGTCGTTATGGTTTGTGCTGGTGCCTTTGAAAATTCTTAATACCATCTTAATTGCATTGTGAGAGGCTTGTCATCTAAAGCTAATCATTTTTATTAGAAACATATTTTGTGTTTTGTTGGGAAGGAGTGCTTACGATGATTCTGCAAAATTGTGAAGATGGCAGTGTTTGCCGCCAGCCATCCAGAATGTTCTGTGCTTCTTCTGATCTCCTCCGGTAGGACTAAACGACACACAGACAAGGCAGGGTGGGGCTTCCTTCCTGATGTATGCATTTTAACACAAAAGCAGCTGTTTTCTGACTTTAGTGTGATTTAAGTTACAGAAACAGAAAAGCAGAGAACCCTATGCCCCCCAAAAGACCACAGCTTCTGCTCTGCTGCAGGCCTTTTGAGTGTGAATGCATAAAAGCTTACTTGTGGCTTATGTATGTAGATTTGTAAATACAAACAACACACAATTTGCTCATTTAACTTAATTATTCAGAATATTCAGACTCTGTTGTAGCAAACATATTCATGATTACAAAGAATTTTTATGCAAGAATGGCTCAAGTTAGGTATTCTGTTTTTATGGGTATTTACACATAAAATTAATTTTCATAGTTCTTAGGCCAAACTTTATCTCAGAATACATGCCCAAAAGTATGAATGTTGTATCAAAAAGTGGAAACATGTTTCGACTTTTTAACTACTTATGTAATAGAAATTGTGTCACACTGACCTGGAATGTAGCTCAGTGGTAGTATACTCTCTCAGCATGTGCAAGACCCTGGGTTATAGAACCACAGAAACAAAAGAGAAAGAAATCAAATAACATTTTGTATATCTTTCCTTGCATATTCTATAATACTCTCTATAAACCTAGTTATTACTGGAAAGAGGAGAGACAGGAGAGAGAGAGAGAGAGAGAGACAGAGAGAGAGAGAGACAGAGAGAGAGAGAGAGAGAGAGAGAGACAGAGAGAGAGAGAGAGAGACACAGAGACAGAGAGACACAGAGACAGAGACAGAGACAGAGACAGAGTCAGACAGAGAGACAGAGAGAGAGTCAGAGAGAGAGAGAGATAGAGAGGAAAACAGAGAGAGAGAGACACACGGAGAGGAAGACAGAGAGAGAGAGAGAGAAACAAACACTGTGGTTGGATGGACAGATAGTGAGGCTACACATTTTTCCATAAATTTACTTAGAAAATGTCTTTTTCTTAGTTGTTCCTTAGATTTTATTTATATTTATTTTCTCTATACAGGTGTTTTGTCTGTGTATATGTCTGTACATCACATGCATGCAGTACCCACAGAGGCCAGAAGGGGTGTCGGATTCGCTGGATTTGGAGTTACAGAGGGTTGTGAATTGGGGGTTGTGAAAGTTCAATGTTGGGGATTGAACTTGAGTCTTCTGGAATAGTAGCCAACAAGTACTCTTAAACCCTGAGCTATCTCTTCAACCACAAGCCTAGTATGTGTTTTGTATTATTTAATCTGTGTGTAAACTTTTTTTCTCAAAGATTATGTCTCAACTTTTAATTGGTGTTTCTTCTTTGATTTTGTTTTAGGATGTTTTATCCTATTGGACCTAGTTACCCTCCTGAAAATGTTAGGTTCCAGGAGATGAAGGGCAGTATTTTTGTTATGATGCTGTTATAGTTGGGATGAAAGCTGCCCATCCTCCCTCTCCCCCGCCCCAGTCTCCTGCATTGCATGCTTAATCTGCAGCTTGTAGTGCTGTTCTAAGAGGGTCTAAAATGAGCCGGAGGAAGCAGGGACACTCTTGCTGCTTCAGTCGGTGTCTACCAAGTGGTGAAGATTTCTCTGTGATCTTCTCCAATCACTCTGCTCTGCCCAAGTGTGTAGGGCCAAGTGACTGTGGACCGAACATTCTAAAGTAGAGGTGGAGCGAAAACAAACTCTTGTAACCTGAAATTGCTTCTGCTATGTATTTTTTAAAATGTGTTTGAGTGTTTGCCTGCATGCGTGTCTGCACCATGCATGCACTTGATTCTTATAGAGGTCTAAAGAGGGCATTGTATCCCCCTGGAGTTATAGGTGGTTGTAAGTCACCATGTGTGTCCTGGGAATCTGGCCAGAGCTTCTAACTGCTGAGCCATCTCTCTAGTCCTTTGTGCATTTCATCACAAACGACAGAAACAGTAATTGAGGAAGCTTTGTTCACATCAGTTAAGTGCTCCACCTCCCAGCTCATTCCATGTCCTAAGGCAACAGCTGTGGGCTGTGAATGTGGGTGGGTAGAGCAGCTTTGTGCTGCCTTCTTGGTCCAGTTTCTTCTCCTGCTCCAAACAGGCTGTTTCATCCTCAGACACTGGTACCCTCTTCAGAACACCCAGTATCCGGTAGTTTTCGTTAATCCTTTCTGGTGCTCTCTGAAGATCTTACCAAGACTTTCACGGCACACCTCGAAGTGGGAAGGGACAGTTATGAAGACACACTTGAACTAGAACTGGATTTCTTCTATTTGCTAGTGGGTGACCTTGGGTACTTACATTACTTTCAGACACACTTTTTTTATTTGAAATATTTAATGAAGAATACTTGCCTCATGAGATACACATGATGCATCAGGTTGCATTTTTCCTTTTTGCTTTTATTTTCTTCCTGTCGTTCTCTCCTCTGTCTTTGTCTCATAAATGAATGACTGATAAGTGAGTTTAGAAATTTTTAAAAAATATTATCTTATTTGTATTTGTGTGTTTGTGTATGTGCATGTGAGTGTCTGCAGAGGTCAGCTGAGGGCATCAGATCTTCTGGAGTTCAAGTCACAGGAAATTGTGCAGCTCCCAGTGTGGGTCCTTGGATCTGAACTCCAGTCCTCTGCAAGAGGAGCAAGTGCCCTTAACTGCTAAGCCATATCTCTAGCGCCAGACTTCTTAAATGTTTTTTATTTATTCTTAGCAAACTTGATACATGTATACAAAGTATTATGATCATATCTATTCCCAATCCCTCCTAGGCTCCTCCAACACCCCCCTTCTACCTTCATGTCCCTGTTTTTTGTTTTTATAACTCAGAGTCCAATTAGTGTACGAGTAGTGGCATGTGGGAAACCTACCACTTCCAAAGAAGAATGACTACCCCACCAGGCAGCCATCAACTAGCTGCAGTAGCTCCTCAGGTAGGGGTGGGGCTTGGAAATGCCTCTCTCATCCATGTTGGAAGTTGACTGGCTTGGTCTTGTGCAGGTAACCATGATGTGAGTTCATGAGAGCAACAGCCGCATCATGTCCAGAAGATGCATTTCACAGCATGCCTCCCCCATCCTCTGGATCTCACATTCTCTCTGTCCCCTCTTCTGGGATGTTGAAGCAGGCAAGGATAAGGAATAGCTTAGCCACTTGGACTCTACTTGCCTAAGGCTATCCTCACACTCCATTTCTAGTAATAATGCACTTGGCAGCCTGAGACTCTGACCTGCATAGACTGTGCACACACCCCACCCTGAGCAAGGTGCCCAACAACCTGGACACCCACTGCATTGAGCTGCACATAACATTAAACTCCAAACAGTGGAGTAAGTTGCTCCTTTAATGACATCAAATTGGACTGTTTCAGGGCTGGGGATTTAGCTGAGTGGTAGAGCGCTTGCCTAGCAAGCGTAAGGCCCTGTGTTCGATCCTCAGCTCCACATGCCAAAAAAAAAAAAAAAAAAAAAAAGGACTGTTTCCATTCAAATGTATTTCAGTACACCCTAGTCTGAGGGTAGGAGGACTGATATGCCCTTAAGTGTGATCAGATGGCCAATGGTTTGCTCAACCATGCCTACATCCTGAAATCTAACTACAGCTCTGCATGTTTGGAGCTTCCTGGTAGTTGAAGACTTTATAATCATTGCCAGTGTCTCTTTTTTGGGGGGAGGGGAGGGGTTTGGCCCTGATCTGTGTCCCTTGTAACAAAATTATAATTGCAGGTATAACACTTTCTAAGTTTTATAAGTTGGACTAGAAAATTAACAACCCTGAGAAACTCATAGAAATCCCCCAATTTATAGCAGGTAGGTCAGGAGTGTCAGTGGCTCATGAGCCCTGCTGTCTGACTGATGTCAGAAGTAAAGGGGTCCTGTGGTAACTGGGACACTAATTTGTGGCATCTGTATAACTCCTGGTCATTAGTACAGAATTAAGTTCCAATGAGTGAATCAGTAACATGATGAACTGTCTAATACATCCCTAGGGGATCGTAAAAAGTGATCACAGGTCTTGGTGTTCCCATTGCAGTGCCTTGTGAAGCTTGGTGACACATAGTGCCCTTGGGCTCCATGTGGGCTGCAGGAATTCTTCTAATAGACTACTCCAAGCTATACCTGAGCTGGTAGGGGGAGGTCTGCTTTTTCAGTAATGGCATCCCCAAAGTTAATTAGAACTTCAATGGAATGGAGTATTATGTGTGAAGCTGTTATTTGCTAATTCTTATAAAAATTCATATACATGTTGAAATTAATATTTTTATTCTGTTTGCATTGCTAACAAATCAATGTTTTATAATGAAATTCTCCAATTTGGTCAGCTTGACACAAACCTAAATATATATTGGATGAGGGAATCTTAATTGAGAAAAATACCACTGTAAGACTGGCCTGTAGGCATGTCTGTGGGGTATTGTCTTAGTTAGTGATTGATGTCGAAGGGTGGAGCTCATGGTGGGCAGAACCACCCCTTGACAGATGGTCCTGGGTTGTATAAAAAAGCAGGCTGATGGGGCTAGAGAGATGGCTCAGTGGTTAAGCAGCACTGGCTGCTCTTCCACAGGTCCTGAGTTCAATTCCCAGCAACCACATGGTGTTCACAACCATCTATAGTGGAATCTGATGCCCTCTTCTGGTATAAAGGCATGCGTGTAGACAGCACAGTCATATACATAAAATAAATAAATAAATCTTTTTTTTAAAAAGGGCAAGCTGAACATGCTCTGAGGAGCAAGCCAGTAAGCAGCACTCCTCCATGACTTCTGCTTCAGTTTTTGCCCCCAACTTGAGTTCCTGCCCTGACTTCCATCATTAATAGAGTGTGACCTGAGAGGTGTTTTAATAATAAATAAACCTCTTTCTCTCCAAGTTGCTTTGGGTTAGGGTGTTTTATCATAATTGCAGAAACCCTAGAACAGTGGTTTTCTTCAATAAAGAAGGATTTTTTTTTTCCATTTTGAAATTGTAAGGAACATATAAGACCTAGGGTGAACAACCCTGGTGAGTAGTGATGAGCAATAGAATGACATCCATAAACCACAAATGGAGTAGTGATAAGCTATGTGTGGAAGTAGTGATAAGGCTAGAAACCTACCCAGAAAGGGAAATAAAAGATGAAGCCTCAGACACAACCAACAGAGCTCATCAGACCCTTGCATGAGATGACTCTCCTCCACCAGGAACAAAAGATCCTGTCCTCAGCGCAGATGAAGTTGACCATAGGAAGGCTGACCTGAGATCCAGAGGAACAGACATCGTGTCCAGACATGTATGCCTGGAGAGGTATTCCCACTTCCACTTGGAAGACAGGATAAATATTGCTTATAATCTTATTGTGTGAATAAATAAGTGTTATACCAAGTCTGAATCAAGAGTGATCATTCCTCCCCTGTAACCGGGGTGTGTGCTTGCCACAGAAATTATAGAACTTCAATTTACAACAGTAGCATAGCCTGAGTATTTCTCCAGTCCTGCCCAGCCCTGCAGTTTGGATGAATCTCTCCCAGCCATGTTCCACAGCTGCTTGGCCCCAAGTAAACACACAGAGGCTTGTATTAATTGCCAGTTTTATGGGCTATGGCAAGCTTTTTGCTAGCCAGCTCTTACAACTTGACCCATTTTTATTAATCTATAAGTTGCCACGTGGCCGTGGCTCACCGTTATTTTCACATCTTGTTTCTCCTGGTGATGCTGGCGTCTCTCTCCCCTCTGCCTTTCTTCTGCCCGCCTCTCTCTTCAATTTCCCACCTAGCTATAACCTGACTTGCCATAGGTCAAATGGGTTTATTTATCAACCAATCAGAGCAACACATATTCACAGCATACAGAAATACATCCCACAGTACTTTAGAGGCATCTAAAATTCAAGATAGATTTCTTTTTGAGGCAACATCTCGCTATGTAGTCCAGGCTAGAGGCTAGACTTAGAGTCATGATCCTCCTTCCTCGACTTCTGGCATAAGGAGACTGTGCTGGTGACCACATCAGAAGGCTATCTCCACAATGCCCCAGCTTCCACTGTGTTCTCTGTCGCTCTGCACCTGCTGTGTTTGGCACAGTGTGATTACTGTGTGAAAGGATCCCACTGCAGTTTAGTGTGATTGTTTCATGGGAAAATCCCCCTCCTCACCCGACAACTCACTAGCAGATCATAATGAAGATGATTCTTATAAATAAGAGCAATGATGATTAGTTAGATCTATGGTTTAATTGAACTTTCTGAGTCAGCCTAACAGATACAGGTGGTTAAGACAGACAAAATGATTAGGGAAATGGTTTTGGTTATTCTGCCAATTGCTCCAATAAGAGATAATAAAAGACAAAAATAGGTTAGAAGTCACCTTCCTCTTTGTTAGATGTGAGATTTGCAGAAGATGGAAAATAAGAACAAGGAAGTTTCAACCATTAGAGACCCATGAATTCTGCCTGTGGAAGAACAGGGTGATGATCAAAGAAAGCAATCATGTCCCTACACCTGAGGTTAGGCCCAAGTTCCTTGGTCATGTAGCTTACAGACTCAATCACAGGCCCCAGTACATACCTTGAAAAAGCAAAGTTGCAAAAGGAAATTAAATGACCCTATTGTGTGTAAAGAAAGATAGATGGTTAGCTGACCACTCATTCAAAGCTTTCCTAGAGTAGAAATAAAATAGAAATCTGCTACATTGTAACTGCATACAGCTGCCTGCCAGTAACTGGCTAAAATTAACTTGGCTTGTTTAAAACTATGCTAATCAATTATAAAAGAATCATTGCTTTAAAAGATGTTATGGTTGGAAAATTAATACCAAAATGTTTAACTATTTGTGGGTGTCTAAAGGAAACATGGAACTTGTAATCATAATGTGATTTCTTCCTGTGTAAGGATTTTAATTTATTTTTGGAGAACATGTAACTTGTGGTTGTGAATCTTTTCTTGTCTTAGGAGATATATATATAAAAGGGATAAGAAAAAATAAGATATATAATAGAAGGGAAACATCAGGGAAGAGGTAGAAGGAAATAGAAGAAAAACCACTGGAAAGAAGAAGAAGGAAAAGACCAGGTAGAAGAACAGAGCAGAAAAAGAAGAGAGCTGAACAACCAGCAGAGAGGAAAATAAAACAAAGAATTAAGCTTTGGCCCCCAGAAAAAGTCCCCTCGTGGCTGTTTGTCTGTCCAGTAGTTGGCCTAGTCTACATGTCCTCTTCAGCTTCTCTGACCTGCTGGGGCTGACTCTTCAGCAACATGATGACAAATGTGTTCCAAGCCTGGCAGTTTAGCATTTTGACCTTGGTATCTTTCATAGTTCCTGGCAAAGTCTCTATTTTCCTAGACAGAACCTGCATGGCCCTTAGGGATGAACTGGTTCATTCTATTATCACAAAGCAGGAACCTGGAAACTAGAGAGACATCGGGCCACAAACCGAATTACCCACCATTTGCAAAGACCAAATTTTAATTATCTTTACTATTTTCTGATCCAATAAATATAATCTCACTTTTCAGTAGTAAGTCCTCTTACAGAGGACTGAGCTTGTGTTTCCTAGTGCTGTGAGAAAATAAAAGAATTACCATTAAATGCTCTTCATAACTGGGTGTGGCTGTAAGTGGCTCCTTGGGAAGCTGCTTCCCAAGTGTGGCAGCCTCACTGCCAGTCTGGTAACTGGTCTTCATGCCAGTCTGGTTAACTGATTAAAGCATAAATTTCTAGTATGGTCTGAATCTACTTTTTTTTAATGACCTTTCTATCTTTAAGTTGAGCTGGGAACATGCAAAATTGTGTTGCCCTAATGGATTGAAGGTTTGATTTCTTAACTATGCACCTCAACTCTATTACAATCCAACCCCACTTGAATATTGAGATATTACCACTGAAAGAATATAGCTGATAAAAAGTCTAATCAACAAAATATCCACAGATGCATAAGATTCAATGTAGTAATATTAAAACATTTAAAGATTCAAACTAGAAATATCATTTAAAAAATAAACTTTATAGTAATGACTCCAATGAGTATATTATATGAAATCCCAAAAGATTGACCATAATATTGTTGGATGAAATAAAGAAGGGTAGAAATAAGCTGAAACAAATTCAAAGAGGATACAAATAAACAGCTGCATGAAATAAGAAAGATAATGAAGGTGTGAAACAGGGATGCTAAGATATAGAAACACTGAAAAAATTTTATTTTAGCGATAAAAAACCTCAGTAAACCAAATGAAAAATGCAACAAGAAAATTCCATCTAAAATGGATCAAATAAAAGATGGATTATCAGTGATAGAAGAAAAGATAGATGAACTAGAATGTTTAGATAGTGATAAAGATAAAACAATAATATGAAAATGTAAAATACGTTTAGTTGTTCTATGAGCAGCACAGCCACAAGTCATCCTTTATTGTTGCATTTTGGGCATTAACAATTAACATAATATTTTAATTCATTCTTTGGGAATTTCACACCATGATCCCTGAGCACACTCACTTCCAGTCCTTCCATGTCCATCCCCAACACTTGTGACCTTCCCCCCAAAATAAAAATAAAAAAATAAAGAAAAAAAACAAGTTTAATTTCTATTGTCTGAATGTTCACTGGAGCATGGTCAAATTCTCAGTGGACTGTCCTGGAAGGACTGAGTTCTACCCCTACTGCACCCTGGCCAGAAGCCACCGATTGTGGAGAGCTGACTTCAGCATCCTTGTCACACTTTTCAATAGTCTCTTTGATGGCTTCCTGTTCAAGCTGTTACTTTTGGGGTGGGTTTTGTCCTGCCATGTCCCTCGTTCTCCTCTGTGCATCTGCAGTCATGGATATTACAGTCAGCGGGAGCACAGATTGTGGGCTTCCACGTGGTTTCTGGCAACAGCACAGACCACTACCATGGCCCCTGGCTGCAGGAGAATCACAGACCCAGATAAGGCCTCTGGAGGCAGAGCTTACTACAGTCATCAGGTGGCCTCAGGTGGCAGCACAGGCTGTCCATATCTATATGGTCCCCTGTGGCAGCATGACCTGAAGACATCAACAGGGCTTCAGGCTGTAGCACAGACCATGAATATCAACAGACCTGGGCATCAGTAGGATCATGGACCCAGACATGGCCTTCAGAGGCCGCGAAGGCCACTCAGATCAGTATGGTCCCTGGTGGCAGTACAGTCCACAGACATCACCATGGATTCAGTCAGTGGCACAGATGGTGAACATCCACATGGATCTCGGGCTTCATCATGGCCTGGGGCAGCAACATGAGCCACAGACACCAATATGAACTCCAGTGGCTTCACAAACCATGGTGTTGTTTTGTTTGAGGAGGTCCAATCTAGAAACTGAACCATTCCTCATCTCGGGTCTCTGTCGTTGCCCAGAGTCAGGACTGTCATGAGGCCAGATGGCACGTTCTGGGGGCTGAGTCCATGTCTTAGTAGATCTTCAGGCTGCTTGCACACCACCCTGTTGACCCCACTGGGTCACGATTTGTTCCACTGTCAACCTCAGCCCCCTCTAACGACGATCACCACTGTCCTGTGTCCATTTCTGACTCTCTCCACAGTGCTCACACCCCTGCATTTTCTATCTTCCCAACTCTATCACATATTTGCTCTTGAGGCAGGGCAGCTACAGTTTGGGCATTTTTATGAGTACATTTATGTACTGCTCTTTTTCTACAATGAGTTCAGATGTGCTTGCAAATACTTGGTCTCATGGATACTAGGATACAGAGAAAAGTTCAATGGGATACCATTAAAAGACCAAATTTAGGAATCACAGAGATAGCAGGAGAAGTACTTCAGACTAAATACATGAAAAAATTCAACAACGTCCTTGCAGCAACAGGTGAAAGTTTTATTTCTCATCAGAAGGGTGTGCTACTCACAAAAGTAGGAGGACAAACACACTGGGGCAGGAAAGAGCACTTCGTTTTTATTCTAACCAGGTGGTGACTGTGTCTTTTCCCCACTGGTTGGTGTCTTAGGGTTTCTGTTGCTGTAAAGAGACACTATGACCACAGCAACTCTTATAAAGGAAAACATTTAATTGGGTGGCTTACATTTTCAGAAGTTTAGTCTTTTATCATCATGGTGGGACAGGGCAGCATGCAGCAGACATAGTTCTAGAGAAGGGGCTACATCTGGATTCACAGGCAACAGGAAGTGGGCTGAGTGTCACACTGCTCTCCTCCTTGAGCAGAGGAGACCTCACAGCACACCCTCACAGTACCACACTTCTTCCAACAAGGCCACACCTCCCAATAGTGCCACTCCCTATGATCTTATGGGGGCCAATTACATCCAAACTACCACAGCGGGAGTACAACCTTACAGTCTTTTGAGAGTGGCTAATTTAAAAAGAACTGGAGCAAAAGAAATTGAGATAAAGCAGAATGGGTGGGACACTTAGGTCACTTAAGTTCTGAGAATGCAGAGCAGCGCCTTTCTATGAAAACAATTTTACCCTGGAAAGGGATAAAACATTTGCATAAAGGTTCTACCAGATAGGCAAGATAAGGATATATGAATTCCTTGTAAGCAAAAGTTTGACAGTGTTTGTCTGAAAAGCCTACTAATGTTTCTTATAATATGAGGATGGAAAAGCTACTGCATCCTGCTGGACCTATTAGATTCATGGGTGAGACTAAGACACAGCCTCAAACAGGGGACGCTTATGTGGTCCCACAGACTGCCACATATATGAATCACTAAAGGGTTGAAATATAAAGTGTGTAGTGGCACTCGTCACTTTTTCTAGACAGCTTCATGAATAAGCGAGGTTCCTAAGAAAATAGTTTCTCATTTTGTGCCTCAGTGTACTCCAATTTCACGCCCAGACTCATATTCATCCACATACCTTTTAAAAACAGAATATAATCTATTAATTTATTATATAATATTGAGTTTTATCTTGAAAGCGATAGTTTTTTTCAAGTTCTGACAACTTTTGTTGCTGCTATTTTGAATTTTTTATTTTGTTTCAGTCAATGGAATTTTAGAAGACTTGCTCTTTTCTATATTTTCTAGGGCTGGGTATGTAACTCTGGGGCAGAGTACTTGCCTGATATGCATGAGGCTCTGGTTTCAATTTTCAGTACCAAAAAGTTAATTTAAAAAGTTGAAGTTTCCTTATAAAGATATTGAGGAACTACTATGATTAGAAAAGACTCCATATTTGCAATTATCTAACAACGAAACACATCAACAACTTTTTACTTTTTTTTTTTTTAATGGATTTCACTATGTAGCACAGGCTAGCTTTGAACATACGTTCCTCTTGCCTTGGTCTCTATATAGCAGGATCAGAGGTCTAAAACATCAAACACTAAATTTTAATAAATGTTTCCCATAGGCTACGGGTGCTGGAGCAAGCCTGTATAACCCCCATACTCATGAAAACTGCAAGTTGCAGACTATCCGGAGTTTCATGGTGAGTTTCAGGCTAGTCTGTGTAACAGGGAGAACCTCTCAAAAAGGCCAAAAATAAAGACACAAGCAAGGATGAACTGAGAGAGAGAGAGACAGACAGAGAGAGAGACACACACACACACACACACACACACACACAGAGACAGAGAGAGAGAGACAGAGACAGAGAGAGACAGAGAGACAGAGACAGAGAGAGAGAGAGAGAGAGAGAGAGAGAGAGAGAGAGAAACAATCAAACATGGTATAGCTCTCCTCACCCCATCACTCTCTCCATCCCCCCCCAAGAGCTTTCAACACACACACACACACACACACACACACACACACACACACACACACACACAGAGTTTTTAAGCATTTTCATGTATATAAGAATTCCAAGACATATACCTAGGGATTTGCTTGACAAAGGAGATGGCATCTTCACTTTTACTAAATGTCAAACTAAGTTGCTGCACCAGCCCTCCCCCACTCCCCAACGAGTGCAGGAGAATTCCGTCTCCCTCTTGCTCTCTAACACCTAGCATTTTCTATTGTTAGTCTCTGACAGATTGATGTGTGTGAAATGGTCTCTTGTGGATGTTTTGATTTCTGTAGTCTTCTTTACCATGAGCGAGAGCATCATTCCCAGAATGTTTCTCTGTTCGATGTCTGCTTATATCCTCTGCTACCTGGCAGTTTGTCTTTCCATTGGCTTGGTGGCTGTGGTAGTTTGGATGTAATTGGCCCCATAATCTCACAGGGAGTGGCACTATTAGGAGGTGTGGCTTTGTAGGAAGGGGTATGACCTTGTTGGAGGAAGTGTGTCATTGTGGGGCTGTCGATGTTTCCTATGCTTAGGATACTACCCAGTGTCTCAATCAATTTCCTGTTGCCTGCAAGATGTAGGACTCTCAGTTACTTCTTTAGCACCACATCTGCCTGCACACCACTATGCTCCCTGCCATGATGATAATAGACTGGACCTCTGACACTGTAAGCTGCCACCCCATGTAAATGCTTTCCTTTATAAGAGTTGCAGTGGTCATGGTGTCTCTTCATAGCAATAAAAACCCTAACTAAGACAATGGCCACCTTTGATACTCTGGATCTTGGTTACGTGTTGGCCATGATTTATGTATCTCAGTTTCTGAACACTTATTGGGTTTGTTTATTTTTTTCGAGACAGAGACAGGGTTTCTCTGTGTAGCTTTGGAACCTGTTCTGGAACTCATTCTGTAGACCAGCCTGGCTTCGAGCTCACAAAGATTCACCTGTCTCTACCTCCTGAGTACTGGGAATAAAGGCATGTTGCCACCACACAATAGTCTTTTTATGTTGTTGTTTGAGGCTCTATTTTAACTTAATGGATTTATTATCTTTTTTATATGTAAGATTCATACTCCAGTGAGTAACACAAACATCTGCTTTAGCTTATGAAACTTTACAATTATCCTTCTACTTTGATGATTACTCTGAGATGCATTTCTGTATATGACAGAGGACTCATACATTTTATCACATGAATCACTAGTGATGTCCATGGTTGTCTTCCTAGCAGACTCTGAACTGGGGCAAGATGCCATGCACACATGTGGCTGAGCATTTGCTGCCATTCCATTGATTCATTTGTTGTACTTGCAGAGCCCCACACCGTTTAATTGGTTTGGCTCCCTAATTCCTCATATCAGTTAGTTATTTTATATACCAGAAATTCTCTATTCTTTGAACACTGAGTACAATGTGCCATAAAATTGTGGGCGACCAAGGGATTCCCATTTGGTAAGGATTAAACTATTGCAAATCATTTAAAAAAAAAACAAATTTATTTGTTTTTTGGTGTGGTGCTGGGGATTAAAGCCAAGACCTTGTGCAGATTAGGTAAAGCACTCTACTACTAAGGACTATGCCCAGCCCACACCACTAAGGACTATGCCCAGCCCACATCACTAAGGACTATGCCCAGCCCACACCACTAAGGACTATGCCCAGCCCACACCACTAAGGACTATACCCAGCCCACACCACTAAGGACTATGCCCAGCCCACATTACTAAGGACTATCCCCAGCCCACACTGCTAAGGACTATGCCCAGCCCACACCACTAAGGACTATGCCCAGCCCACAAATAGCTTTTTTAAAGTGGCTATTTAGGTAGGAATTCCATTTTTCTTGACTGAATTTTTAAACTACTTTATGCTTTTCCATTACATTGAAGTTTAAAAATTATCATAATATTCTTGTTTGAACAATTATCCTTCCTCTCAGTTATGCAACTGCCTAGCTAGGGAAATGATTTCTTCAGTATTAATAGATACTATTGAATACATCACGGCACTAACCCGAGGAGCTGGCTTCAAGACCGTCAGCTCTCCGATCGTGTACTGTCTTGAAACTGTGTGGCACTCTTCCTAAGCATTTACCTGAGTCCTCCCTCTCCTCCCTCTCCTCCCTCTCCTCCCTCTCCTCCCTCTCCTCCCTCTCCTCCCTCTCCTCCACAGGTGAGCAGCTCCTTTTGTGTCTATGTAGTACATTCTCAGTGATTTCCCAGACTACGTTTTCATTTATAGAGTATTTTTTTCCTTTGGGTCCTAGCAGAAGTTACTTTGTCTATCATTACAAAATCACAATGCTTTTATGTTTAATTTTAACATTTTTTGAGACAGAATTTTCTGTAGCCTAGGCTAGCCTCCAACTCACCAAGTAGCCAAAAATGACCTCAAATTTTTCATTATGCTGCCTCCATCTCCCAAGTGCTGGGATTACAAGTGTGTAACACTGGTTTATGTAGTGCTGGGGATCAAACCCAGAGCATCCTGCATGCTTTGGAGCACTCTACCACCTGAAACATATCCCTGCCCACTGATTTTTATTTAGCAATATGTGTTCTTAGTTTATTTCTGACTACTTTGGATTTAGATTCCTTGCTTGTTTTTATGAGTGTTATTTCTTTGTTTATCTTTTGGAGGTTACCAACAATGTTTGGCATAGATCTATATAATGAGTTATGGAATCATGTCCTTTTTTAGCTGTGATTTTTATATATGTATTTTTATCTTAAGGATTTGCTGGGTCATTTGCCCTAGGGATTCTCTCTCTCTCTCTCTCTCTCTCTCTCTCTCTCTCTCTCTCTCTCTCTCTCCTTCTCCCTTATAGGGAGAGGAGGTGGAGGGAAGGCAGGGTCTCTCTGTATATAGCCCAGACTAGTCTTTCATTTCAAGTCTTGCCTCAGTCTCCTGAGGACTGGGATTATAGGAATGTATCACTATGCTTGGCATTTATCTCTAGTTTGAATACATTCATGCTTTAAAATACTTTATTTATCTTGGTTACATACAAAATACTAAAGCACACACACAATGGAAAAATTAATTTTCAAAATTAAAATAGTTTAAGAATATCTCATAGCTATTGTGCATGGCAGATCTTCAGCCTCCCTTTTCTGGCTTGCCCTTCTGTGGTAACTAGGGCTGTTGGTGTTAGAGCTATCTTTCACCTTTTTCTTTGTGTTTGTGTTGGATTTACCCACAATACGCAATGCCAAATGTGGGTGGCAAAAGTATGTATTGTAGGCACAAGAATTGTTTAAATATGATTCTGGTCTCAAAGAAGCTGTCACTAGTCTTATCAAGAAACACATTTATCAAGGCTTATTTGCAGACTTAGGATAGTGCTCATCCACTCTGAGAGCCATCACTGTAAGTAGTGGGAAATTTGAATGTGCAGCCTATAGCCTATATCACAACATAGTAATAGGATTTGAATGAGAAATGCTAAGTTAAAACACTTTGTAAATTTTAAAGCCTCATGCAAGCAGGAGTTAATTATCTGTTTTATGCAAATTATTCTGTCTCAATTTATGCATAAAGCTGTTTGAATAGATTTTGTTCCACAGAACAAAAGTTCTGCTTCTAAGTAATGGAACAGTATATGAATTATTCTGGCTTGCATTTTAATACTATCATTAAAGCTTCACTGACAATTGCTAATGTCTTATTAAACAGTGAAGTGGGCATAAACTCCAGACTTTGGTACTCTCGGTCTCAGAATGACTAGTCATTAGATGGGGAAAATTGTATATTTCAACAATTTTTGCATTAATAGAGTTGAAATATGCTAGAGATGTTTAGGGACCTTGGAGGTTGAATACTGATCAACTACGCTGGTTCTGTTTTGATTGGCCAATCCGTCCACTATCAGTTCCCACTCAGATATTTAAGCTGGTGAACAGACCCAAGGAAATTAATCTTGTATGTAGTGTAGATATTCTCTGCACTGAAACAGTCTCTTGTGCAGGGAAGAGAAAGGCTCCCAAGAATCAAAAGTAAAGGAAGTTTGCAAAGCCTAGGGAGTAAACAAAACTTACAAGATCCAGGATGCCAAAAACCTTTCAAGGTTTGTAAAAGTTCCTCCCTCACTTCAGAGGAGCAGTGAACTCTTGGGCATCAGCTGGGCTGCTTACATGCTGTCCAGTGAGCCCCAGGGACACCACTTTTCTGTGTTTTCATCAATATGCTTCTCCATCCTCTAAGTACCAGCCCCCAGCTAAAGTTCAGTGGACTCAGTGGTCTGCTCCAGTAGACTCTGTGGAGTTTTTTCTCTATTGGTGTTCCTTCTGGAGTGAACATGTGTTTAGGAAAAGTCACACAATGTTGTCCTTGACATTCTGGGTATTTTGGCCCAGCAAAACTCAAATGGAGCTTGTTAGTTCTTTATTGGAACACTGATGGTTTTGAAGAAAGTATGTCAGTACCCCTGTGTTTTGAACCTTCCTTGTAATAAACTGCTTCTGATGCATCCTTGGCTAAAGTCCCTTTTTTGTGAAGCTGTGATAGACCCATTTAATAAAAACACCTGATCCTCAAGCTCTCATTGCAGGAAGACTGTGGTGCATCGTTAAATTCACCTTTCTTTTCTATGGGAAGAGAGACCTTAAAGCAGATGTGGTTTCTAATGGTCTTCACCAGTCTCAGCCACACACTAATGATTTATATCTATTGATATTTAAAACAATCTTCAAATTCTCATCTCTCTGTGTAAGTGCTATTTTCTATGCTATTGAGGTTCTAGTTAGACTATTCTTGCCTCATTGTCGACCTTTCACCTACCTATGCAGATCTGTCTGCAAGACCTGGGATTTGAGGACACGAAAGAGTGAGGTACACTGTGGTCTAATGCTGCAGACAACCTGACTTCAGTCTCAGTGTTCTTTTGTACATGAATGAAACAAAGAAAACAATGATCCAAGGAAGGTCGTTAGAATTCACAAAAACATGGTAAGGAAAACATGATCAGAAAAACATGTAAACGTCAGTAAGCTCATACTAAATATTAATAGAGCAGCCCTTTCTAGAACTTTCTCTGGACAGACCAATTTATCTTTTATTATTAATTTTTTAAAAATGTCTTTACATACTAACCATGGTTTCCATTCCCTCCTCTCTCATTCCTTTCCCCAAACCTACTTTCTATCCCTCCACTCCTCAGACAGAGTAAGGTCGCCCATGGGAGTCAATAAAGCTTGGCATATCAAGCTGAGCAGGACCAAGCTCCTCCCCTCTGTATCAAGGCTGAGTGAGGCATCCCACCATAGGTAATAGGTTCCAAAAAGCCAGTTCATGTGCCAGGGACAGATTCTGGTCCCACTGCTTGGGGGCTTACAAACAGATAAAGTTACACAACTGTCATCTACATGCAGAGGGCCTAGGTTGGCCCTATGAAGGCTCCCAAGCTCTCGGTCTAGAGTATGTGAGCTCCCATGAGCTTGGGTCAGCTGTCTCTGTGGGTTTCCCTATCACAATCATGACCTCCCCAGTTGTTTATATAATCCCTCCTCTCTCTCTTCAACTCCAGGATCTTGGTCCAGTGCTTGGCTGTGGATCTCTGCATCTGCTTCCACCACTTACTGGATGAAGGCTCTATGATGACAATTAGGGTAGTCACTAATGTGATTACAGGGGAAGCCAGTTCAGGCACCCTCTCCACTATTGCTAGTAGTCTTAGCTACGGTCATCCTTGTGGATTCCTGGGAGTTTCCCTGGCACCAGATTTCTTCCTAACTCCATAATGGCCCCCTCTGTCAAGATATCTCTTTTGTGCTCTCCATCCCTCTCCAACTGGACCATCCAGATCCCTCATGCTCCAATCCCCATCTCTGCCCCTCCACACCTTCCTTGCCCCGAGTTTACCCAGGAGATCTCATCTATTTCTTCTTCCCAGGGAGATCCATGTATCCTTAGGGTCCTCCTTGTTACCTAGTTTCCCTAGGGCTGTGTATTGTAGCCTGGTTATCCTTTGCTTTACATCTACTACCCACTATGAGTGAGTACATACTGTGTTTTTCTTTCTCATTCTGGGTTACCTTACCTCATTCAGGTTTGTTTCTTTCCAGTTCCATCCATTTGCCTGAAAATTCCATGGTAGGACAGAGCAATTTCAGCACATTGCTTGGCACAGCTCTGATCCCAAGTCCTACTCTTGCCACCCCCCATTTTTGAAAATAGATTATTTTCTCATACAATAAAAACACCCTGATTACAGGTTCTCCTCCCTCTACCCCTCCCAGTTCCTCCCCACCTCCCCTCACATCTGGATCCACTCCCTTTCTGTCTCTCATTAGAAAAGAACAGGCTTCTCAGAGATAACAACCAAACATGACAAAATGAAATATAATAAGATGAAGCAAAAACCATTGCACAGTGAAGTTGGACAAGGAAAACCAGCAGAAGGAAAAGAGCTCCAAGCGAAGGCACAGGAGTCAGAGACACCCCCCCCCCCTAAAAATACTAAACCTGCATTCTGTTGGTAAAGTTTTCCCCTGTAGCTCTTGGTCAGATACCTAAATTTTCATTTCCACAATTCCCTCAGATTGGGTTTTCATTATTAATTCTATTTCCATTTTCTGATCTTCTTTGTATTTTCCTGGAATTTTTAAAGGGATTTATTCATTTTCTCTTTAAGGATCTCTATTATATTTATAAAGTTGGTTTTAAGGTCTTTTTCTTGTGCTTCAGCTATGTGGGAATACTCAGGGCCTGCTGTGGTAGGGTTTCTGGGTGCTAGTGGAATTATAGTTGTTATTGGCTGTTATTGATTGTGTTTACATGCTGTCATTTAGACATCTGGGATTGGGAAGATGATAGTTCTAGGTGCTGATATCTGCCTTTGTCTTTGTTGAGTGGGTGTTTTGTTCCTTGATTTCTGTTTCCTCTCTGGATTTTAGAAGAGTATGGTGGATGTGTGTTGCCTGATAGGAAATTTTCTGTGGACTTGATAAGTCTGACCATTGGGGGTCCCAGAAAAAAATATGTTTCTGGGTATTGGGAGCTGACATGTAGGAATGGGGATGGGGTAGGGTTCTAAAGGGGTTCTCAGGAAGGAAGAAAGCAAAGCATCCCACCAGGATCTGCTTCTTTAGTCTCCTGAGAATGGGGATCCCATAGATTGCTTGGCCAACTGTCCAGAGAGAGATTATGTGGGGTTGAGGGCACTAGAGGATCTTTATTCTAAGTGTGGCTGCACCAGGAAGAATAAAGAGGTCTAGTTATTCAAGGTGTGTCTTGGAGGAGCTGACAAGGGTCTTAGGTTTTTGGTTTTTTGTTTTTTTTTAAGAAAGGAAACAAAGACAGAATCTGGGTTTGCGGCACTGGCAAGGCAAGCGATCTTGTTTGGGCCAAAGTCTTGTCAATCACCTCTCATTCTGTTATCTTAGGCTCTCACAGAGCTCTGTTGTCATCAACAGTTTCTGTTGCTTTGTGGTTGGTTCAATCTCTCCTCATAAAGTGCTTACAATCCTCTTATTCCAAGAAGACAAAGAGATCTCAGAAATAAATAACTGATCAAAAGGCAAGGTGGAGCCAGACAGATTCACAAACAATGGAGTCGGGTCAGTCACTGGAGATCCTTCTGTTTGGGGGTGATTTCTCTTCATAGACAATGGTCATGCAGCACAGCACATTGTGACCTGTGGTGTCAGAGCCATCTCAGATCACCCAGTGATGGACAGCAGAGGTACAAAGGGTACAGAAGTTCAAAGAAGGTTAAGGCTGAACTCTGCCATACTATGGCGATGAGATCTGGGCACTCCTTTATCTTACATTCATCTTTATTTCACAAATTCTCTCTCTCTCTCTCTCTCTCTCTCTCTCTCTCTCTCTCTCTCTCTCCCTCCTTCCCTCTCCCTCTCCTTCCCTCCCCCTCTCTCTCTCTCTGTCTCTCTCCCTCTCTCCCCCCTCATTATATTGCCCACACTGCCTCTAACCCACTGGCTCACACAGTCTTACTGCCTCAGTCTCCTTAGTTTCTTGCATGACAAATAGAACACCATGCCTGAATTCTGTGCTAGATAATTTAAATACATATTAATAATTATATGTTCACATATTTTTGTTTGCCTGTTTCTTTTGTGTTACTTTTGAAACATGGTCTCTCTATATTGCCTAGCCCAGGCTGCCCTCACATTTGTGATCCTCCTGCTTCTACCTTCAAGTACTGGGATTACAGGTAAGCATTCTCCCAGATTAAAAATCTCCCAGATTAAAAATCTATTAAGTCATATTTGGAGAAATAAGAGATGTTGATTCTGAAAGAGAAATGTAGATGGAGTAGAGATGAAGGGAAGAGAAGATGAAGAAGCATGCACCCAGTGTCCTAGTGAAACATGGCTCTAGAGGTCGCTGTGGTGGTATTGTGCAGACGTGGTTGATGTCCACACTCGATTGACCTGGTGAATGAGAGTACTCTTCAGAATGTGGAGGGTCTCATCCAGTCAGTTGAAAACTTTCTGCAAAACCAGATTTTCTAAAGAAGAAATCCTGTAGTTGCAGTTTCAAGTTCAAAGCTTCTCGAGTTTCCAGTCTGCTTGCTTGCTCTGTGGGTTTTGGACTTGCAGCTCGCACAGTTCTTTATGGTTCTCTGGAGGACCCAATGCAGGCTCCTTGAGGCTAGTGGGGACTGAGGCTCTTGCTTAGGGGCATCTTCACACATGCTGGCTTTCCAGCTTTCCTGCCAAGGAGGGGTTGAGATTGGACTCTGTTGTTCTGGCCTTAGAAGTGCTTAACTTTTATTCTCAAAGTGAAGAAAGAATTTCAGTGGCAGTGGAGCCGGGCTGGAGACAGTGCCATGCAGCCACCTGCCATAGCCTGAGTTCCTTCAGAGTTCTCTACAAGGTGAAGTTGTGTGTGTACACAAGAAAGAGAGAGAGAGAGAGAGAGAGAGAGAGAGAGAGAGAGAGAGAGAGAGAGAGAGAGAGAGAGAAAGAGAGAGAGAGACAGTGAGAGAGATTGATTTCAGTGACTCTCAAGTGGTTGCAAAGAGACTGTTATCCTGCTTTCCTCCTTTTTCTTACTCAAAGAGATTACAAAGTGTCGCCAAGGTGTTAGGATTGCAACCAGACAAGACAAAAGCATGGGTCTCAAGGTCTACACAAGGCATTAAGACATGGCTTTCCTATAAATGCAGTTTCTGAGAGGGTCCTAGTGAATTACAGGTTTACAACTAGGAAGACCTTATTTCTTCAGACCTTAAGCATAACCAATTGCTGTCTCCAAGTCATTAGAAACATCTCTACGACAGTAAGAGTGTGTCCATAGGCAGCTGTCACAGCTTTAACTGAGCTGGAACTCTCAGATGCTGAGTGACCCACGAGGGCCTCAGCTCCAGGGCTCCTTTTCCTTCCCCCTTGCTGTTTCCTGTCTCTCTACCTTGCTCCACTTACCATAGACATAAAACTGAAACCAACCACAGAGTCTGGACCTGCATGGTTTGGTTATGTCAAGCCCCTCTTTCAGACATTCCCAGGTAGATGACTCGGTTCATGGGAGGACTCCTGTGGGGCCGTTTTTCAGGTTCCTGTGGCTTTACCCAGCAGGTCTGAATAGAGGATGATAGGACCATGGGCCTGAGTGCAGCTGTCTGAGGTGGTCTGCACTCGGCTGTGCTGGGGGAGGTCTTTTCCTCCACCCCTTGGCGTCTCTATAAACACCCTAGGGCAGTACAGGGCCCATTGGAATAGGTTCCAGGCCCTCTCAAGGCTATCTTTATTTTCTATCTGTTCATCTCCACAATCTAAATCCTTCTATCTAATATTTCCTGAGGCTCGTACTCAAGAAAACTCTGGGGAGCTGTGGGGTTGGTGGGTAATGCCCCACAGACTTCCCAAAGTCCCAGGACTCTTCAGCAGGAAGCTTTGAGAGGTTTGTGCCTTCAGAGCCTTCCAATTCCTCACTTCAAGTCCTGCCTCTCGCTGTTCCCATTAACTCTGGGTTGTTGTAAAAGTGTCCCAGCATGACTCCACCTTAACCATGCCTCCAATTCCCCAAGGTCTGTCAGCTCCCCCACTTTCACTGTGGAAGCTGGAGGTAGTTCTCCACATTACTCTAGGGAGCGGTAAATTCATTTTACTCACAAGCATTCTGATTTCATCCCAGAGGAGATAAAATGATGAACTAGTGACTTCCATACACAAATTATACAATGCCACCATGCATGTCCGTGTACCACGTGCATACCTGGCACCTGCAGAGGTCAGAAGAGGGCAACAGACCATCCTCCAGGACTGGAGTTAAGCATGACCATGAGCTGGTTTATCTGTAGGACCAGCAGGTGTTCTTGACCACTGAGCCATCTCTCCAGCTCCATAGTGCAGTGTGTAGGCATGATTATTCCCTTATCCATCCTGTGATCCTCAGGCTCACAAATGGAGAATTTTCTACCTCTCACTGGTGCCTTTGCCCCATTCGGGCTCAATTCCCATGTGCTACCCAGTGTGGATCATGTGCGGCACAGTCTTGTTTTGGAGATAAGCACACTATCCCCACAACTCTTACTGTGTCTAGACCTGGTAGGGTAAATTGAATCAACTTAGCATGAGATAATATCAAGCTTGCCATTTTATAGCACTGAGCAGTGCCCTATAATCCAGATTTGCTCACAATCAAGCTGACATTTGGACCTCTACCCAGCTCCTCTGTCTTTTCCTTAATTGCATTGAAATCCACAGAGGGAGAAGATGCACTTTGCTGTCTTGCTATTTGTCCTTATAGCAACAGATCCTGAGGACTTATAGCCCTCCTCTCCTCCTCCCCTCCTCCCGTCTTCCCCTTCTACTACACACCACCGAATCAGGACTCATGACAGAGACACTACACCAAACACAGACATAGATGTCCTCATTTCCAGCTAAGCCAGTCAGGAAAACCTTCGTGGAAGAGGTTATCAATTAACTTGAGGGAACTGAACAGTTAGTTAGTTCATTTACACTGTGGAGGCATCCAGGGGCTTCACAAGTCACTTGACTGCAGTGCAGCAGGGCTCCAGGGAAGGTATGGCACATCCTGAGGGCAGACTCTGAATTTCTGAAACATTCTGCTTAGGAGGGGGGAGATAAAGGAGAAAAAGTGGGTACTAGCCTGGGCTAGCCCCTTAATAATGCGATTTAAAAAAGGTAACCTATTGACTAATCAAAATGGAAGCAGTTCCTCAAGTCTGCTGCTGTGAATGAGTATTTCCAGCCTATGGGGCTTGGTGGGTTGGTTTTCTCTAGTCAATTGCTGGAGGTGGAACTCACACATTCTTTCTCTCCCTCTCTAGGAGACTTCAGAAGCACCCAGGGCCTTCCATCCAATACTTACACAGCATTTGATGCTGTCCACACCAGGTACTGGCAGAGCTGAAAAATGGCAGGGATTACACCATGGCTGACAAGTCTCATTGAGTTGGTGAGTCCTCACCACACCAACAAAATGAACACAGAGATAGGGTTATAAAACTTGATAAAGGAATTAACATTTCCATTGTTGCCAAGCTAACACAGAGGATTTTCTTAGTATGCCATCAGTCAGATTATTTTTTACAAACCTTCTATAAAAAGGAATCTGATTTTTAATCTTTTTTTCCAGAGCTGAGGATCAAATATAGGACCCTGTGCCTATTTTTAATCTCTTGAAATAAGTTATTGATCTGCTAAATCCATAATTTGTTAGGGTAGGATTGGAAAATTTTGCTTAAAGATTCAAAGAGCCTCCTCATAGGGAAATTAATGAGATTTCTGCTAAATAATTATTTTCAGAAAATGTTGATTCTTCAGTGAATATTAAAATTAGCTCATGTTCATGTGCAAGCCCCTGAGTTCTATCCCTGAGTGTCAAACGCCCAGTCTCCCCCAGTGAACTCTCCTACACAGCAGACAAGGCAACTCTTATATCTAATTCAAAAGAAAGGCCACCAAGTCTGGGTGTCTGTGGTGCAGAGGGATCGAACTGAAGGCAGCGGAGGTAAAACTGGCTTTTTTTTAGAGGAGAAAACAATAGGAATATTGCCGAAAGCCACAAAATTTGCATGTCTACTTGTCTACTCACTGGCAAGGTAGGATTTATCATTAGAGGAGATGCTGTTTACAGACCTTAGTGTTTCCTGTGCTTCCAGCCCCTCTGGGGCCAGTGCCCCAAAATCTGGGGAGAATGCAACTTAGGAACAGAGAAAGTTCAAGAAATCCTTGCAATACAGTTACTTTCTGCTTAGAAAGAGACAGGACCCATGCAAAGATGGCCTGGGCCTAGGAGTAGTGTGATCTAACCCAGCCTGGGGACAGGCTTATGCCTTGTGGCCAGACTATAACTGGGTTTCTATTCTCCCTTGCAGAGCTGGGTACCCACTCTGGGGCAGAGCATGTGCCCCTTTACCTTCTTGCGTCCTCAGCAGAATCCTGAGAGTGAGACTTAGTACCCCTTCCTCACAGACCTCCTTTTTTGGCTTAAGTCAATAGTAGTTAGGGGAGGTGCCGCGTGCCTCCTGCAGCCTGAGATCCTTGCGTGTGGCCTTCACTGAGGCAAAGATGGGGCCCTGGTTCAGAAAAGAATTTCAGGATGTGCCAGAATAATTCCAATTGATTTATTAAGTAGAGATAAGGGATAGATAGTACTCACTGTAGGCTTAAATGTGAGCAGTTTGGAAGATAAGACCAAGGGACAGGAGCACACACCCGAGACAAGGCTAGGGCTGCTTAAGAGAGCTGCTTGTCCCTTAAGTGACTTAATCTTGTTGCTTTTGAGGTGCCTTGTACAAAGGATGAAATTTATAACCAGGCTTAAAGATTGAGCAAAGTTAAAAAAAAACTATGTAAAAAAATATGAGTTGGTTTATTGGTTTTTCTTATCTTGAAGAATTTCCTTTTGTATATGAAATATTATGCTGGTTTTTATGATGTATATTGTTTAGATTTAGGAATGTGAGGAGTGCAAACACCATTAAATTTCAGGGTTGAAAACACTCTTAAGCCAAGTACACATTATTCATTGTTTTTAAAAACAATTTTTATTTGTGATATCTTCAGGCAAATGAGCGCTATTCTGTAGGCAATTTGATTTTGTCAGGTGTGGGAGTGGTTCTCAAAGCCCAGCAGATTCCAGAGTGATGGATTTTTTTCCTTATGTATTTCCCTCTGTTTTCTCTTGCTCAGCTGCAGGTTGTCTGTGTCCTTGAACAGAAGATCACAGCTCCTCATAGAACATCCTTGAAGTATCTTGTTCACAGCTTTCCAGCTCCTCTTCCTTACCTGGAACTTTCACCCTGAGGGTTCTCCTAACTAACTCCCTCTTATACCGGCTACCCCTTAGAAACTGAACTCTTTGTATGCTAAAAAAAAATAGCTCCTTTAAAAAAGACTGTTTGCTTTGGACGTTGGGACACCAGCAGATAGACTGAAGGTAGATAAAGCTGTGGCAGTGAGAGTGGGCTGTCCATCATGGCAAGGGGCACAGTTAGCACAGTGGCAGCACTGCCCGGGGAGAGGCAGAATGCCAGCAAGGAACTCTCCACTGAGCCGAGGAAAGGACCTCAATTAGTGGCAATAGAAAGGTTGGGTACACAGGACTGAAACATCCTCTGACCTGCCCAAGTGCCTAGGGACTGGTTTATAGTGTGACAGACATGCAGCTGTTGCCAACTGGCTTCTGAAGGCAGGCTGTATTCTCCAGTGTGAGTATGGCACATCCAAGGTTCAGCACCTCCACAAGGCCAGGGATACCTCAGATAGCATTTCAGTCATGCATCAGCGGGGTCTACAGAGTTTTGGGGGCCATGGTAGAAGTTGTGTCTCAGAGAGAGGACAAAGCCAAGTTTTGTAAATATGTGACATATCTTGAACCCATTTACTAATATTATATTGTCTGTGAATAATTTAAAATATAACACTTCAGCATTGGCTGCAATATGTATGTATATATATATATATATATATATATATATATATATATATATATATATGAACTTTAATTTGTACTCTAGAGGATTAACTAATGTTTGAAGATACTCTAAGTAGAGACACATTGTTGATTCTATTTAAATATTAAGCATATTTTTGGGGGTGTTTTTAAAACTTATTTATTTATTTATTTATTTAATGTGCATTGGTGTTTTTGCCTAAATGTATGTCTGTGTGAGCGTGTTGGATCCCCTGGAATTGGAATTATAGACAGTTGTGAGCTGCAACTGGGTGCTGGGTTTTGAACCCTGGTCCTCTGGAAGCGCAGCCAGTACCCTTAGCCAGTGAAGCATCTCTCCTGCCCAGGTTTGTTTGTTTTGAGGTGCCCAGGCTAGCCTTGAACCTATGTCTCTAAAGAGCTAAGGTTATAGGCATGCACATCTTGCTCAGTTCACCATGGCTCCTTAATTAGCACAAGGTGATTGGCCACTTTCTAGATGCTTTTCCCACAGGGATGACACATGTCTACCAAGAAGCAATTTAAGAGAGGAAGCCGTTGTTTTGGCTTAATCATTTGAGGGACGATTCTGTTCTGTCAGGGAAGACGAGACAGCAAGAGGAGGAAGCTGGCTGGTCACACTGTATCCAAACTTAGAAAACAGATAATGAGCAGGAAGTCAAGGTCTGCCTCTAGTGACCCACTGACTTCCTGGAAGCTTTGACTCCTACAGTCCCCAGTCCTCTAAGCATCGCCAACGGCTGGGATCAAGGTCCAAACCTGCGAGATGATACTTCACATTCAAACACGACACCCAGGCATCTTGTTGTTTCACGAGTGGGTTAGGTCCGGGGAGCCCATGGTTTATTGCAGAACAGACTTGTATGTGTAGCAGTTGGTTATTCCCACCCACCTCTCTCACAGCAAGTATGGAGGATCTGATCTATATGTTGAAAGCCTTAATTGAACCTACTGTCAATATTTTCTCATTTGCTTCCAAGTGAAGCTTCCATTCAAGGGGTTCTGCTAGAATAAAGAGAGAGGTGGTGGCAGGCGGTATAAGGCAGTGGTACTGATACTGGGGAAAATTGAGGTCCACTCTTGGGGTTCTTCATCTTATTAATAAAAGAACCCAAGAGTAGTCTTAAACAGATGCAGAGGAAAGCCAGTCACTGGAGGTCAGCAGGCCTGGAGGTCAGCCCTGTGCAGGCCTGGAGGGCAGCCCTGTGCAGTCCTAGAGGGCAGCCCTGTGCAGGCCTGCAGGTCAGCCCTGTGCAGTCCTAGAGGGCAGCCCTGTGCAGGCCTGCAGGTCAGCCCTGTGCAGGCCTGGAGGGCAGCCCTGTGCAGTCCTAGAGGGCAGCCCTGTGCAGGCCTGCAGGTCAGCCCTGTGCAGTCCTAGAGGGCAGCCCTGTGCAGGCCTGCAGGTCAGCCCTGTGCAGGCCTGCAGGTCAGCCCTGTGCAGGCCTGGAGGGCAGCCCTGTGCAGGCCTGGAGGGCAGCCCTGTGCAGTCCTAGAGGGCAGCCCTGTGCAGGCCTGCAGGTCAGCCATGTGCAGGCCTGCAGGTCAGCCCTGTGCAGGCCTGGAGGGCAGCCCTGTGCAGGCCTGCAGGTCAGCCCTGTGCAGGCCTGCAGGTCAGCCCTGTGCAGGCCTGCAGGTCAGCCCTGTGCAGGCCTGGAGGGCAGCCCTGTGCAGGCCTGGAGGGCAGCCCTGTGCAGGCCTGCAGGTCAGCCCTGTGCAGGCCTGCAGGTCAGCCCTGTGCAGGCCTGCAGGTCAGCCAGCCCTGTGCAGGCCTGGAGGGCAGCCCTGTGCAGGCCTGCAGGTCAGCCCTGTGCAGGCCTGGAGGGCAGCCCTGTGCAGGCCTGCAGGTCAGCCCTGTGCAGGCCTGCAGGTCAGCCCTGTGCAGGCCTGCAGGTCAGCCCTGTAGGGATGGGCAGCCACACAGCAGGGGGAAGGGAGTGAAGACTAAAGCCCTAGGAAAAGCAAGCTTAGAAAAGAGGAAAAGCTATGTGCTTCTGAGAGATTTGGAGAGGTTGGCAGGTTTGGAATCAACAGGGATATGCTTCCTAAGAGACTGCACTAGGAAGCAGGGGATTCTGGAAAGGCAAAGTACAGTACCTCCTTAAAGGGATAATTATCGCACCCATGCTAAAGATAGCATGGCTTAGGCTTAACCATCTTCCTAAGGGTTGCCCTGCCTTCCTCGGTCACGGCATTCATTTGACCTGCCCAGCTGGGGTGTTAGGTGTCCATTCCGACCAGAGCTTCCGTTCTCTTGACCGGGCCTTACTGCTGTATCACTTTAGTATCTGCCCAGCATCGGCAAGTTTCCGGGTCTGACCTTCAGTACCTGGAAAATGAAAACTAAGCACAACAAGAGCAGAAGCACAAAACACAAAAAGGAGACTAAACAGACAAGACTCCACTTGTACTCGTATGTCCAGACTTTAAAAAACAACAAGCTTTTGTGTGTAATGCACAGTGTATGTACAGTGCAGCTCTACTCTGGCTTAAGCTAGACTCTGACCAACACAGTGACATTGATTATTGTTTATAAACAGGAAAAAGGGAATACTCCGGAAGGTCTCTATTGGTGATACAGTGATGCTTGTGACCAGCTGGCTTGGGCACCTTTGTGTCATGAGGATGTGGCTTCCACTTGAGCAGGAGGCACATTGCCACTGTGCTTCAGCTCTGTCACTCAGAACAGGAGTTTCTGTTGATGATAACAGGGCATGGGAGCATAGACACAGACCCTAAACAAGTTTAGTAGACCCCTAGAATGTTCTAGAGTTCTTTTCTCCTCTTTCCCTCCCCTCCTTCTTCTCCTCTTTCTCCTTTACTTTTAGCATACTGTTTGACTATGTTTGTGTTTGGTAAATATTTGAACATCTTGATTATTTTGTAGGGCTGCGTGGCACCCTGGATGAAGTAAAATCCCAAAGATGTCTCCTACTTGCCTGCACGAGCAAGTAAGCTTCAAAATGTCGGAGTCTCCCTTGACTATTAAGGATACTCAAGGCTGCTTTTGGAAGTTCCTTTCTTTAGTGCCCCAAGACATGTAGTATTCAGGGAAACATTTAAATGAGAGCACACCACACCCCTGCACTTAGCATTAGCCCAGAGCCAAGCATCTGATCTGGGGATGGAAACTTTTTTATCCATCACAGTACATGGAAAGCAATTAGTGTGTTTATCGCATCTAGTTAAGGGGTAGAAGAAATGGAACTTATAATCATCACTCGCTACTTAGCTTCCTCTGTAACAATAGGTATATGATTTATCTAAACCTCAAATTATTCATTAATGGAGCAAATTGGTAACCTAGAAAAATCACCTTACATTCTGCTAAATCAACTTATTAACATAGTGAAATTAAACTAGAACACATGTAGAGAGCTTCTCACACACACATCTTCATTCTATGATGGATTTTTTGGATATAAAATAACCTTATCTAAATTTCTGACCTCCTGACCTTTGCTGTATTGTGACCTGATATAAGGTCTGAAGGATTACATAGCCCACAGTGAGAAGAGGGGAACAGCCAGTGGCAAAGCTGGGCAAAAGGCAACACCATTACTTCCTGCATTGTGTAGTAATAGCTCACGCCATGCTCTTCTTCCTGAACCTCAGGTAAAAACAGACTGACTTTTCCAAAATAGTGATTTAAACGCAAGATTCTCTATTGTATTTTTTACAAAGAATAATTTCCTATTCATACCATCAAAGCAGGCTCTAAACTTATTTATGATTGAGTCAGCTCCATTAAGAATCCATTTAAGTTCTTTTCTTTCTGACCTTGAAAGAAATAAAAATCATGACTGGGTAAAGATTAAGTTGACATGATGATGGGAATATAAGGGGGGGCATGCTTAGGGGCTGAGGTACTGAGGTCCACACAGAGGTCCTTGAGCAGTTAGGAAAACATCCATTGAGTTTTTCCCAGTGGTGAACTTGGCCAGATTCCTAAGGGGATCCCTTCAGCAGTCTTTGTTCTGGAAGAACCTCCTGCCTCAGGTGTTTTGTAGGGCTCTCATTCCTCCCTCTAATTCAGCATGAGCACCCTGCATGGCCTTTGCTTCATTTCACTGCTTTGCAACATGGCCATGGTTCAAAAGGATTTCGAATAGAACATTAAAAAGTTGATGGGAGACTCTGCATGGTACACATTGACTCAAGCCAGTGACAGTGGTATGTGCCTGGTGACAGTCCCCATAGGTTATTGTCATTGCAAGGAAGAATGGCAAGTACGATTCTTCAGTGTAACAGGATCCCTCCTGGAAAGTGAATCTCTTATTAAGAGGTGGGGAGAGAGAGAGAGAGAGAGAGAGAGAGAGACAGAGAGAGAGAGAGAGAGAGACAGAGAGACAGAGAAAGAGACAGAGAGGGAGGGAGGGAGGGAGAGAGAGAGAGAGAGAGAGAGAGAGAGAGAGAGAGAGAGAGACAGAGAGAGGGAGAGGGAGAGAGAGAGAGAGAGAGAGAGAGAGAGAGACAGAGAGAGACAGAGAGAGAAAGAGACGGAGAGGGAGAGAGAGACGGAGAGAGGGAGAGAGAGAGAGAGAGGAGAGAGACAGAGAGAGAGAGACACACAGAGAGAGAGACCGAGAGGGAGAGGGAGAGGGAGAGACAGAGACAGACAGACAGACAGAGAGACAGAGAGAGACAGAGAGAGAGAGACAGAGAGAGGGAGAGGGAGAGAGAGACAGAGACAGAGAGACAGAGAGAGGGAGAGGGAGAGAGAGACACAGACAGAGAGAGAGGGAGAGAGAGAGAGAGAGAGAGAGAGAGAGAGAGAGAGAGAGAGAGAGAGAGAGAGAGAGAGACAGAGAGAGGGAGAGGGAGAGAGAGACACAGACAGAGAGAGAGGGAGAGAGAGAGAGAGAGAGAGAAGGGGGAAGAGCACATGAGAGAGTGGAACGAGAGAAGGTATCTTTGGAAACACACAATCCTCTCTTTACTCTTACTGAGTGCTCGGCCCCTCATAGCTCTTATTATCCCACTGCAAGAAGGAGCACATTGATTCACCACACACCCACCATCTACTCAACAGCTCAGCTACTTCTGCTTTCTGCCTGCTCCCTTGAGAGCCAGCTTCTCCAGCACAGTCTAATTATCTTCTTTTCCTACTAGTCTTAATAGAATATTCTTTAGTCAGGTTTCTGTTTATGGAACTGTGTTGTCATGGTGACCAGTCACCACCATGCAATCAAATCCAGGGTCCTCATCGTCTTACTCCCTACCCAAATCCACATCAGCTCCACAAAGGTCACTGCTCCCTCTTCCTAGAAACTCTTTCATCTCGTGTTACCCTGAAAACCACAGCCTTTTGATCCTTTCTGCTAACCTCCCAGGCACCCCTCATCTGGTCTTTTTGCTGAATCTTCTTGACCTCTTGGTTAGATGTGTGAGAGACACCTCAAGTTTAACATTCTACATGAAAATTTTAGATCTCCTCACTGGCTAGTCTTCCACAGCCCAGCTGGTGGCAAGTTTGTCATTGCAATTTGTTGTGACAAAACTTGGACATTATTATTGTCTTCATCTTTGTTTCCCACCTCACACTTGATCAGTATGTCTGTTGGCCCTTCCAAACATATTTATAACTGGCTGCTTTTCACCAGTATGCTGGTAAGAACTCAAGTCAAACTTCATCTTTCCTCACTGGAACCCAGTGGTCTCATGCAATTGCACTTTATATTCTTGTTTTCTTTTCTTTTTTTTTTGAAAGATTTATTTATTTATTTATGTATGTATGTATGTATGTATGTATGTATGTATTTTATGTGAGTGTTCTATCTTCATATATGCCTTTATGCCAGAGAAGGCATCAGATTCAACTATGGATGGTTGTGAGCCACCATGTGGTTGCTGGAAATTGAACTCAAGTCCTTTGGAGGAGCAGCCTGTGCTCTTAACCTCTGAGTCCTCTCTCTAGCCCCTACTCTTACTTTCTTAATAGAACCTTCCTCTAAACACAGAAGCTAAAGTAAGCCTTCAAAAATATGGTTATGTTGTGTTTGTGCTAACTTCTTGTCTCACTTAGGATAAAACCCAAACTCAGCTTTTCGAAGGAAAGGCTGGAACATCCTTCATCTTCTGGCTCCTGGGCCTCTCTAACCTCACCTCACTCTGCCCATGCCTCACTGTGCTGCAGCCACACAGACCTGTTTGCTGTGTTGCAAACATGGCAAGCCTGTTTTCATTGCAGGGCGCATGAGGCCTCTACTTTCTGACCAGGATTCCTCGGCTGTACAAACAGATACCGCTTTGTGCAGGAGCATGCCCAGAAGCCTCTCAGGAACTTGTCTCTATGAGAAAACACCTGCTTTTGTCTTCTGCTTGATTTTTGCATGGCCCTTAGTATCACCTGACAGATTTATTATTTGTTTGTTTATTGTCTGGTTTCCTGTCAGAATTTCAATTTCAGTCAAGAGAGATGCATCAGCTTTTTATTTTTCCATTACTGTATTTCCAATATGTGGATAGTTCCTGGTGTATACAATAGACACTCAGAAAAAATGTATCAACAAATGGCTTCTCTTGGTGACTGGTGCTGCATATCTCATGAGTGTCTTATGAGATGAGCGGCAGACCAAGTAGAGCTAGTCATAACTCCTTTAATGCTGCCTATCAAACCGTGCCCAAACACATGGTGGGCTGTTCTGGTATGGGAACTGCAAGACTCATGGTAGGTGTGAGGACCCCTAGAAACCATATAACATTAAAGCTGGGCATAGTGGCACATATCTGTACTTTACCTTTGACTAGGTAGCTGCAGGAGGTCTCTGTGACTTTCACAGCCAGCAGAGTGACAAGCCACAGGAGGTAAGAAAGCAGTTCTGCTCAAGAGGACTCAGTAGCCAGTGCTGATTCAGACTTCTGGATCTGACCCTGAGTAGTTTATTTTAGGCATATTTAAACACAGCACAATTGTGTGAAAATTATTCTGGTGATAATTAACTCAATCCTGCATGCACAACAAAGCTTACAGAAATCTTCTTACATAACTCAGACCTGACTACTTCAAAACTCTTTGTAAAGTCCATAAAGATAGGTTCTAAAGATTGAGAAAAACAAATTTACAATAATGGTCTGGAGGAGGGTCTGGTCTCTAGCCACACAGATAGTGTAAAGGTCACCAGGTTAGTGAGTACATCTTTTTCCAGCCTTCTGGGGGATCACAGTATTACATTTCTTCCCTTGAAGGAACAACCCTGTGTGCTGAAGATTCCAGGTTCCCCTAGTGAGCACAAAGTCCTTATTGTCTCCTACAGGTAGTGTCTGAGTAACAAACGATATGATACTTGAGATAATTATCTGGTTTCCATATCATTCACATACACATGCATGTATGTACACACACATGTGAACACACACACACACACACACACACACACACACACACACACACACACTACAAAATAGGAATTAGGAAAGTAGAGTATCTTCCAGTCAGCTGAAGGCCTAATAACCAACTGCCTTCAAGGAGTGATGTTCTGGCAGCAGATTGCCTTTGGATTTGAACATTAGCCCTTCCCTAGTTCTCCAGGCTCTTGGCCTGCCCTGCTAAGATTGTGTTTGTCAGTTTCCAAAATCTCATGAACAAAGGCTCAAAACAAACGTTTTCCTCTATCTCCTTCTCCTTCTCTCCATCCCTGTCTCTCCATACACACACATGCCTTTTGGTTCTGCTTCTCTGGACAACCCAACCTGGCCAGTGATGGGCCCTCCTGCAGTGGGCTGGGCCCCCCATATCAATCATTAATCAAGAAAACGCCATATAGCTGATCTTATGGAGACATTTTTCTCGTTTGGGGTTCTCTCTTCTCATATGATTCAAGCTTATGTAAAACTGACAAAAAACTAGTAAGCACAGAAGGAGACGAAAGGGAGCAGGACTTAGTCCAGGAAACAGTGGATTGATCTATCCCTTTCTCTGTTACCTGGTATGATAAGAATGTCAGGTCTAAAGGACAGTGTAAGGGAAGCAAAGCAGGTTTGGTGGTCGACAGAGAAGGTGGTACTTGGTGGATGAGGGGAGCAGAAGCCACATGGCACCGTTCTGAGGGAGTGTGTAATGAGGGCTGGGAGTGCACTGAAGCCTACCTGTCTCAGGTAGGGCAGAGGGGCAAGCCAACGCTATGCAACTTATACCGATTATAATGTATCATGCAGAGTCGTCAGACAGATCAAGAGCTGCTGTGTGATAAGACTGGCTGAACTGTAGAAAATGATGGTAATTTAACCCCATAAAGGCTGTGTGGGTGCAAGGAGAAAAAACCATGGAGGAGAAGTCAGGACACCATTTCTTCACTGTTCTGCCTGTGTCCTAAAAGGAAAGCCCAAGAGGAAGGAAGCAGCAATAAACCTGTGCAGGATGCTCTCTCAGCGGTCAGGTCCATTCCTCCTCCCCAGCTGTTCGGGAGTTACGCTTCTAAAGACGTTCTGGCCCCAAGGGGAGTTCTGCTACCCATATCTTCCTTAAAGGGGGGGATTGGTTCTCTACAGCAGGCAGGTTGGTCAGCAGAGAGCCTTAGACTGTTTGTTTCCTTTCTCAACTGCCCCTCCTTCCCCTTCCATTTCCCTCAGGCATTGCCCTGGGTAGAGGCAAGATTTTTTTCTTCAGACGTTGAGACTCTGAAGAGCTCTATTCCTGTGAACTCTGCACTGGGTTGGCCAAAGCTTAGTTGGGCTTCCATCCTAGCAGTATTTCCTCCATCCCTTTTTTTTTCCTTCATGGACACTGATTTTTCTTTCTTTCTTTCTTTCTTTCTTTCTTTCTTTCTTTCTCTCTCTTTCTTTCATTTTTTTTTAAAGATTTATTTATTTATTATGTATACAGAAGAGGGTGCCAGATCTCATTACAGATGGTTGTGAGCCACCATGTGGTTGCTGGGAATTGAACTCAGGGCCTTTGGAAGAGCAGCCAGTGCTCTTAACCTCTGAGCCATCTCTCCAGCCCAGACACTGATTTCATATAAATATGTAGTACCCTAAACTCTGCCTCAGTCAGTACTGGCTTCCAGATTACCCTATTCATGTCCATGCTGTCATATGTCCTTTAAATGGCCTCCAATCACCCTCACACAACTTCTCAAGGAGAATATGCTTTGCCTGGCATATCCAGAGGGCTAAAAATGTCCTTAGTATCAAAACCAGAGTTAAGGA
>NC_050451.1:19775312-19778011 GCF_903995425.1 Onychomys torridus
CAAAAGATCAGCTATATGGCTTTTTCTTGATTAATGATTGATATGGGGCCCCAGCCACTGCAGGAGGGCCCATCACTGGCCAGGTTGGGTTGTCCAGAGAAGCAGAACCAAAAGGCATGTGTGTGTATGGAGAGACAGGGATGGAGAGAAGGAGAAGGAGATAGAGGAAAACGTTTGTTTTGAGCCTTTGTTCATGAGATTTTGGAACATGACAAACACAATCTTAGCAGGGCAGGCCAAGAGCCTGGAGAACTAGGGAAGGCTAATGTTCAAATCCAAAGGCAATCTGCTGCCAGAACATCACTCCTTGAAGGCAGTTGGTTATTAGGCCTTCAGCTGACTGGAAGATACTCTACTTTCCTAATTCCTATTTTGTAGTGGTGTGTGTGTGTGTGTGTGTGTGTGTGTGTGTGTGTGGGTGTGTTCACATGTGTGTGTACATACATGCATGTGTATGTGAATGATATGGAAACCAGATAATTATCTCAAGTATCATATCGTTTGTTACTCAGACACTACCTGTAGGAGACAATAAGGACTTTGTGCTCACTAGGGGAACCTGGAATCTTCAGCACACAGGGTTGTTCCTTCAAGGGAAGAAATGTAATACTGTGATCCCCCAGAAGGCTGGAAAAGATGTACTCACTAACCTGGTGACCTTTACACTATCTGTGTGGCTAGAGACCAGACCCTCCTCCAGACCATTATTGTAAATTTGTTTTTCTCATCTTTAGAACCTATCTTTATGGACTTTACAAAGAGTTTTGAAGTAGTCAGGTCTGAGTTATGTAAGAAGATTTCTGTAAGCTTTGTTGTGCATGCAGGATTGAGTTAATTATCACCAGAATAATTTTCACACAATTGTGCTGTGTTTAAATATGCCTAAAATAAACTACTCAGGTCAGATCCAGAATCTGAATCAGCACTGGCTACTGAGTCCTCTTGAGCAGAACTGCTTTCTTACCTCCTGTGCTTGTCCCTCTGCTGGCTGTGAAAGTCACAGAGACCTCCTGCAGCTACCTAGTCAAAGGTAAGTACAGATATGTGCCACTATGCCAGCTTAATGTTATATGTGTTTCTAGGGGTCCTCACACCTACCATGATCTTGCAGTTCCCATACCAGAACAGCCCACCATGTTTGGGCACGGTTTGATAGGCAGCATTAAAGGAGTTATGACTAGCTCTACTTGGTCTGCCGCTCATCTCATAAGACACTCATGAGATATGCAGCACCAGTCACCAAGAGAAGCCATTTGTTGATACATTTTTTCTGAGTGTCTATTGTATACACCAGGAACTATCCACATATTGGAAATACAGTAATGGAAAAATAAAAAGCTGATGCATCTCTCTTGACTGAAATTGAAATTCTGACAGGAAACCAGACAATAAACAAACAAAATAATAAATCTGTCAGGTGATACTAAGGGCCATGCAAAAATCAAGCAGAAGACAAAGCAGGTGTTTTCTCATAGAGACAAGTTCCTGAGAGCTTCTGGGCATGTGCTCCTGCACAAAGCGGTATCTGTTTGTACACCGAGGAATCCTGGTCAGAAAGTAGAGGCCTCATGCGCCCTGCAATGAAACAGGCTTGCCATGTTTGCAACACAGCAAACAGGTCTGTGTGGCTGCAGCACAGTGAGGCATGGGCAGAGTGAGGTGAGGTTAGAGAGGCCCAGGAGCCAGAAGATGAAGGATGTTCCAGCCTTTCCTTCGAAAAGCTGAGTTTTGGGTTTTATCCTAAGTGAGACAAGAAGTTAGCACAAACAAACATAACCATATTTTTGAAGGCTTACTTTAGCTTCTGTGTTTAGAGGAAGGTTCTATTAAGAAAGTAAGAGTAGGGCTAGAGAGAGGACTCAGAGGTTAAGAGCACAGGCTGCTCCTCCAAAGGACTTGAGTTCAATTTCCAGCAACCACATGGTGGCTCACAACCATCCATAGTTGAATCTGATGCCTTCTCTGGCATAAAGGCATATATGAAGATAGAACACTCACATAAAATACATACATACATACATACATACATACAATACATAATAAATAAATAAATCTTTCAAAAAAAAAGAAAGAAAAACAAGAATATAAAGTGCAATTGCATGAACCACTGGTTCCAGTGAGGAAAGATGAAGTTTGACTTGAGTTCTACCAGCATACTGGTGAAAAGCAGCCAGTTAAAATTGTTTGGAAGGCCAACAGACATACTGATCAAAGTGTAGGTGGGAAACAAGATGAAAAGAAAATAATAATGTCCAAGTTTGTCACAACAAATTGCAATGACAACTTGCCACCAGCTGGGCTGTGGAAAGACTAGCCAGTGAGGAAGATCTAAAATTTTCATGTTAGAATGTTAAACTTGAGGTGTCTCTCACACATCTAACAAGAGTCAAGAAGATTCAGCAAAAAGACCAGATGAGGGTGCCTGGGAGTTAGCAGAAGATCAAAAAGCTGTGGTTTCAGGTAACACGAGATGAAAGAGTTTCTAGAAGAGGGAGCAGTGACCTTTGTGGAGCTGATGTGGATTGGTAGGGGAGTAAGCGATGAGGACCCTGGATTTGATTGCATGGTGGTGACTGGTCACCATGACAACACAGTTCCAATAACAGAAACCTGACTAAAGAATATTCTATTAAGATAGTAGGAAAGAAGATATTAGACTGTGCTGGAGAAGCTGGCTCTCAAGGGAGCAGCAGAAAGCA